>NC_056749.1:112001281-112208781 GCF_019279795.1 Protopterus annectens
GTCGTAGGTCTCTTCTTCCGTGACGTCAGGTCGTTACAGGTATAAAACATGCAACTGACGCCATTACATCAGTTTTCTTGCCCCAGATGTCAGGTGCGCCACTAATGAGAAGAAATTAAATCTATAAATATACAAGGTTATACCTCCAACAAAAAAGCAAATACACCAAAAAGCTTTTGAGCATAGTAAAGGAGAGAAGAGGTATAGCCAAAAGAAGTCAGGGGGCTGGAGGGAGGATAACCAGGAATGCAACAGTGAATACACTCGAACATCTACATTTACGGTAAGTGTACACAACTGTACTATGTTCGTGTTCCACTGTTGCAGTCATCACATTTGGGTAGATTCCCAAAGCTAAGGATGGGAGGAGGAATTTAGATAGCATTAGGACCAGCTATAAGGCCCTGCAAAACTGCAGTGGCAAAGCCAGCTCTGGATTTAGAGAAAATTAGCAAATGGTAAAAGTATGTACAGAACTCCACGTAGCAGCTTCTAGGATTTCCCTGGTAGGTACACCTCTGAGAAATGCTGTAGAGGTAAAATGCAGCCCTGGTTGAATGGGGTTTGATCCCCTGTGGGATAGGTTTTCCATGATGCTTATAGCAGAAATTAATGCAATGGCCTACCCATTTAGAAATGGTTTGCTTTGAAACAGCCTTTCCCCCTGTCCCTGAAGCAAATGCCACCAGCAGTTGTTCAGATTTCCTTTGAGGTTTAGTCCTGTCCAAGTAGAATCTAAGTTGTCTGTGCACATCTAAGGAGTGCAGTATCCATTCCCTTTGTTCTGTAGATTAGGAAAGAAGGTTGGCAAATGAATGGACTGATTAAGGGCCACACTGGATACCACCTTGGGCATGAAAGAGGGATTGGTCCTGAGGGACACCCTGTACACATGAAAGATGATGAAAGGCTCCACTGCCATAAGGGCCTGTAATTCAGACATCCTTCTTGCTGAAGTGATTGCTAAAAGGAAAGCTGTTTTCCAAGAAAGGAATTTTAAATCTGCAGTACCAGCTGGCTCGAAAGGAGGTAGAGTGAGTTTCTCCAATACAAAGTTAAAGTCCCAGGCTGGAGTTGTTGCTCTCCTGGGTGGTCTAAAATTTTTGGCCCCTCTAAGGAAAGTACAGTTTTGTACCGACCATAAATGTAGATGTTAGAGAGCTAATACAGCTGCAGTCATAACAGATGGGTTCTCCTGCCGTCAGGCGGGTCCTCGGTCGGCCGAATTCCAAAGTCTAGGTCTGGCGTCGGTTGTCGTAGCTTCTTCCCTGACGTCAGTGCGACAGGGGTATAAAAGAACCAGCAGACGCCATTTTCTTCAGTTTTTCTTGACCCAGATGTCAGGTGCCCCCAGAAGGAAGGCAATACATAAAATTATGTAGTAATGCAATGCAATATAATCAAAAAACAGTAGCTGCAAGCAAATACACCATAAAAGAATACCCCTAGAGGGGAAGGAGGGAGGGAAACCTGGACTGCAGCTGTATTAGCACTTGAACATCTACATTTATGGTAGGTACAAAACTGTACTATGTTCATCGTACATACAGTTGCAGTCATAACAGATGGGTAGAATCCCAAAGCTAAGAAAGGGGTAGTAGGCACTAGGTGGAACTAGGAGCCAAAATGCCCTGCAAGACTGCAGTGGCAAAGCCTGCTCTAGATTTGGAATATAATGGTAGGTTGTAGTGTTTGGAGAAGGTATGCACAGAACTCCAAGTGGCTGCCTCCAAGATATCCTTGGTAGGAACTCCTCTAAGGAAGGCTGCAGATGTGGCTGTGGCCCTGGTGGAATGAGTTCTAATGCCTGTAGGTAAAGTTTTGCCATGAAAGGAATAGCAAAAGCGTATGCAGTGGGCTATCCATTTTGAGATTGTCTGTTTGGAAATTGGCTTTCCTTGAGCTCCTACCGCATAGGCAACAAAGAGCTGTTCTGATTTTCTGAAAGGTTTTGTTCTGTCCAAATAATAATGCAGTTGCCTGTGGGTGTCCAAGGAATGTAGTAATCTCTCCCAGTTGTTTTGAGGATTGGGATAAAAAGTAGGTAAATGTATGGCCTGATTTAAAGCTACCCTGGATACCACTTTAGGCATAAAGGACGGGTTGGTTCATAAGGAAACTCTGTCCTGATGGAAGATGATAAAAGTCTGGACAGCCATGTGAGCCTGTAGTTCTGAAACTCTATGAGCTGAAGTGATAGCCAGAAGGAAAGCTGTTTTCCAGGACAAATATTGCAAATCTGATGAGGCAGCTGGCTCAAAAGGAGGCAAAGTCAGTTTTTCCAGAATGAAATTAAGATCCCAAGCAGGTATTGGTGGTTTCCTTGGAGGTCTTAAATTCTTAGCCCCTCTGGGGAACTGTCTTAAGAGGGTGAGAGAATAAAGGAGGATCAGTGTTGTATTCTGCAGAAATGGCTGAGGCATGGATTTTGATGGAGGAGAACGAAAGTCCACTGCTTAGCAGTTCAGCCAAATATTGTGGTATTTGAGGTAAATTCAGTTTTCCAGGGTTCTGGCCCTTTTTCTCATTCCAGACACAAAAACGTTTCCATTTTGCAAGCTTTTCTAGTTGATGGCCTTCTGGCCTCCAAAATGACATCCTGCACCTCCTTGGAGAGTAGGGCCTGCTGTGATGCTAAGGAATCTTCCATGCGGCTAGACTGAGTGTTTTTAGCTGACTGTGAAGAGTTTTGAATTTGTGCTGAGTCAGAAGAAAAGGCATTAGAGGCAGGGTCCATGGAGAGGAATGAGTCAGGCTCCTCAGGAGTGGGTACCAGTGTTGCCTTGGCCAGTCCGGAGCAATGAGGATCATCTTTGGTCTGTCTGCTCTGGTCTTCAATAGGACTTTGGGCAGCAGAGGAAGAGGCGGGAAGGCATAAACTGTCATTGATGTCCAACTGAAAGAGAGAGCGTCCACTCTCCAGGCCTTTGGATGGAAGATCCTCGAGCAGAATTTTGTTGATTTTTGTGGGAGGCAAAGAGATCTATGTCTGGCCTTCCCCATTCTTGGATTATTTCTGTAAAAACTTTTGGATGCAACTTCCATTCGTGTGGATCTGTCATATTCGTGTGGATCTGTCATATTCCTGCTTAGGTTGTCTGCCAGCGTGTTTTCCTTGCCTGGCAAGTACTGTGCTTGTAGTTCCATTTAGAGTCCATGGCCATGTTCCAAAGTGACATGGCCAGTCTGCATAGGGGATAAGAATGTGTTCCTCCCTGCTTGTTTATGTACCACATAACTGTGGTGTTGTCTGTTCTTATCAATAGTTGACCTGGTTGTAGAAGGTCCTTGAAAGCTATAATAGCATTTATTACTGCTAGCATTTCTTTTTGATGATGTTAAGGTGCTTTTCTTTTTGGGACCATTTGCCCTGAATGCACCGGTCTGTCATGTGCGCCCCCCCAGGCGTAGTCCAAGGCGTCTGTTGTGATGACTTGATTTGCTTGAGGCTTGCTGAATGGAAGACCTGTGTTTGTTTGACATGCTTGAGCCCACCACAGAAATTCCTTTTGCAGACATGGAATTAGTGGTATTATTGTTTCCAAACTGTGGCTGTGTTGAGACCATATGTTTTTTAGGTACCATTGTAGTTTTCTCATATGCAGCTTTGCACATGGGATTAGTAAGATGCAAGATGCCATGAATCCCAGAGCCTGCAGGATTTTCCTTGCAGTCAGCCTGGTGCAATTTGCCAGTGTTCTGAAATATTGAATTAGTTGCCCTGCTTCTCTGGCATGAGGTAGGCCATCTGGGTGTTTGTGTCCAAATTGGCACCCAGGAAAATTATATTCCGAGAGGGTATTAGCCTTGATTTCTCTTTGTTGACTGTGTATCCCAGAGAGTTTAATAACATTATTACATAAGCCAGATGTTTCAGAAGAATGTGCTTGCTGTCCGCTTGGATCAGGCAGTCGTCCAAATAAGGGTATATTTCTATCCCTTGAAGTCTGCAGTAGGCAATTACTGATGCCAGGCATTTCGTGAATACTCTGGGCACAGTAGATAAGCCAAAGGGCAATGCAGAGAATTGATAATGGGTTGAACCTGCAAGAAATCTGAGGTATCTTCTGCAATTTTGTCTGACTGGGACAAGCAGGTATGCCTCCTTGAGGTCCAATGTTACCAGCCAAGACTCCTTGCCCAGCATGGGAAGAAGTTGCTGTAGAGTGAGCATCTTGAATTTTGGTACGAGTAGGAATGTGCTTAGGATGGAAAGATTCAAAACAGGTCTCCAATCGGTTCCCTTCCTTGGCACCAAAAATAGCCTGGAATAAAAACTTGACCTTGTTCGTGTGTAGGTACCTCTTGAATTGCTTTCATTTTTATAAGATCTGAAATTTGCTTTAGTGCCTCTGCCCTTTGATTGTGTGGCAGTTTTGGCATGCCTCTCATTTAGGAAGGGTATGAAAATGGAATTTGTAGCCTCTGTTTATAATGTCCAGGATCCATTTGTCCTTTGTGACATGCCAATTTTTTGAGAATAGTGCCAGCTTTCCTCCTAAGGGGGCTGCCATTTGAGACCTGGTTGGCCTGCAAAGGGGAAAGTCATTGGGTTTGCTTTCTGAAAGATTGTGAGTTGTCGTCACCACCTCTGTGTAGGAGCTTGCCATTGTCTGCCTCTGTACGATCCTTGTGATTGTCCTCTGCCCCTCGGGCGCCTGTATCTGCCTCTTTGGGTTATCTGCCTCTTTGGGGTCTGTCTGTGGCAGGAAAGGACCAGTTTTTGGAAGGCCAATTTCTACTAAAACGTGGGGGCTGAACCTGCAGAAATTCTTTCACAGTTTGCATTGATTTAGCTTTTTCCTCCATTTTCCGTAATACTTCCTCAGCATTTGCCCCAAATAGTACATCCTTTTGAAGAGGGGCGTCTAGTAATTTAGCTTTGACATGATCAGGCAAGGCTTGTTCCTTGAGCCAGGCATGCCTACGTATGACAGCCTGTAACAGCAGCTCTACATGAGGCCTCTAGAGCATCAAAACCACATTGTAAGGTATGTTTACCCATTGTTCTGCACTATGCATCAAATCCTGCAACTCCTTCAAGTCTGGTTGTTCAGGTTGTGACATTTTACTTTTCAATTGAGATAACAGAAACTGTTGGTATTTTAGCATATGAAACTGACAGTTTAAGGCCCTCATGGTTAAGGTAGCCGAGGTATATACCTTTTTTCCCCACCTTTCTAAGGATCTGGAATCTCTCTCGGAAGGCAATGGATTTTTGGCAATGGAAGCCTTAACTCCCTTGGGCCCCTGTGAGATGGTTTCTAGGTCAGCAGCATGGCTTTTGTAAAGAAATTGGTGTGAGTCAGGAACCCTGTAGTACCTGTCAGGCTTAACTGGAGCTGGAGGTAGAGAGTCCGGGTTAAGGCAGGCCTCTGAGTAAACATCATCTAGGATGTCCAAGACAGGAGGTATAGCCAGAGGCCTGTGCTGGGGTAACAAAAGAAATTCCCTGAGCCTTTTCTTGGAATCTGAATAATCCTGGCCTTCCCAGTGGAAGTGTTCCCTTAAGGTATGCAAAGTTTCCCCAAATGAGTAATCCTCAGGGGGGGATACAGAAGGAATAGACTCCTCTGCATCAGAGTCTTCAAAAGGGGAGTAAGACTGTTCCTGATCATCAGAGTGTTCTGAAATAATGGAGCCCTGATCGGAGGGGGAAATCTTCCTCCACTCTGGGCCTTTTGTACGGAGGAAATTTTAGTTATGTACTTACCATAACTTTAGATGTTTGGAATCCATCTCGCCTACATTCTGTACTGATGGGCTCGGAGCCGATCCCTCGGCTCCGACTCGGCACGCTATGCTATAGAACAAAGCCTCTTATTGGCTGAGCTATTTTCTATCCCAGGATGCACCACCACTAATCCCCCAGATCTTGTTTGTCCGCATTCATGCACACATACATAACTTGTTTATATAACATTGCCAGATGTTTCAAGATGAAACAACAGGATTCGGACCTTCTGATCTCCTCTGATCTCCAAGGAAGGGGGAAGGAGGGTGGGTTATTGGGAATGTAGGCGAGATGGATCCCAAACATCTAAAGTTATGGTAAGTACATAACTAAAAGATGATCCTATCTCGCCTACATTCTGTACTGATGGGACAGCGTCCCTAGCACCTAAATCCTGGGTGGCTCACTGGAAAACACTCCTGAGCACTGTGGAACCAAATGAAGCTCGCCCCCTAGATGCCACATCCAATTTGTAGTGAGAAATGAAAGTGTGCGGGGAAGACCACGTAGCCGCAGCACAAATGTCACTAATGGCAAGCTTAGAATGGAATGCTATTGAAGTAGCTGTAGCCCTTGTAGAATGAGCTTTGACAGAAGTCGTAAGCTCTTTATTAGAAGAGGAATAAGCCTGACTAATACAGTCCCTGATCCATTTGGCAATAGTGACCTTTGTGACGGCTTTGCCCAATTTATTATCCGAAAAGGATACAAACAATTGATCTGTTTTCCTTGTTTGTTTGGTCCTATCTAAATAAAAACGCAATTGCCTGTGGACATCTAATGTGTGGAATATGTATTCCGCTTTGTTTGAGTACTTTGGAAAGAAAACTGGAAGTTCTAATGACTGTTGTAGGCAAAAACTGGAACAAACCTTAGAGACAAAGGATGGATTTGGCCTGAGAGATACTCTATCTTTGTGAAAAAACAGGTACGGAGGTTTTACAGACAAAGCTTGAAGCTCTGAAACCCTTCTGGCAGAAGTAATTGCAACCAGAAAGGCAGTTTTCCACGATAGAAATTTTAAATCACATGTTGCTGCCGGTTCGAAGGGGGAGGAAGTTAAGGCACGTAACACCACATAGAGATCCCATGGAGGAGCAGGATGAGAAATCGGAGGTCGTAAAAGCGCAGCACCTTTGATGAAGGTCTTACACAATCTGTTGCTCATTAAAGGTGGGTTTATAGACTCGTGAAAATTGGAAATAGCTGCCAATTGAACCTTGATGGTAGAGACTGAAGAACCTTGATTGAAAAGGGAAGTTAGAAATTTCAGGACTTCTGATACAGGAATAGTGATGGGATCCAGACCCCGGAGTTGAGCCCAAATAGCAAATCTCTTCCATTTGCTAGAATACAATTTCTTAGTGGCAGACTTGTGGGCCGAAGATAAGATGTGTACAACTTCCGGATCTAAGGTATGATTCCTGACTATAGTCGGAAGAGGAGGAGCCAAGCTGTCAATTTCAAGGTGTGTAGGGACTGGTGGAGTAGTCCCGACTGATGAACTAATAGGTCTGGAATCTGATCCAGGAACCATGGACCGTCCAGTGCATATTTCCGAAGATAGGGGAACCATACCTGATGAGGCCAGTAAGGAGCAACTAAGATCATTTTGCTCCCCAAGTGAGACGCCTTTTGGATCACTCTGGGAAGGAGGGGAACTGGGGGAAAAGCATATAGCAAGCCGGTGGGCCACGGATGGGCTAGTGCATCCATAGGGCTCTCCCCCGGAGCCAGAGTGAGGGAGAAGAACTTTTTGCACTTCGCATTCAGCGGGTTGCAAGAGGTCGCAACAAGGAATTCCCCATTTGCTGAAAATCTGATTTGCAACCGTAATGTTCAGAGACCACTCGTGTGGAGAGAGGATAGTTCTGCTCAGTCTGTCGGCTATCACATTGGACTTGCCAGGGATATGAGCCGCCACTAGAAATCGTTTGGTCGACACTGCCCATTCCCAAACTCTCATGGCCTCTCTGCAAAGGGGGTATGATCTGGTCCCTCCGTGCTTGTTCAGGTACCAGACTACTGATATGTTGTAGGAGTGAACGGCAATTACGCCCTGAGGGAGGTAATCGTGAAGGGCTTGTAGGGACAGAAACACCGCCCTCATTTCTAAGATGTTGATATGAAGTAGGGTCTCTTCCGAATGCCATTTGCCTTGGACTGACCTGCCCAGGGAATGCCCCCCCCCACCCCATCTGGGAGGCGTCCGTAGTCAAAGTGGCCACAGGAGGAGGTGGAACAAAGGGTCATCCCTGATCCAGATTGGAGGGCACCAGCCACCAGCGAAGGTCCCGTTTGCAGGTTTCCGTGATCCATATGAGGTGACAGAGGGAGATCCTGAAAGGACCACTGTGTTGAAAGGAGCCACTGGAGAATTCTCATGTGCAACCTTGCTAGGGGAACTAGAAGAACCGTGGCGGACATAGATCCCAATAGCTGCAGGACCATTCTGGCTGGGACTTTGGATCTGGGAAGTAAGGCTCGAACTTGAGCCTGTATGGTTTGTATCCTTTCTGTAGGTAGATAGACCCGCATTCAGTTTGAGTCTATCTCTACTCCGATGAATCTTATGCGTTGAGATGGCAGCAACACAGACTTTGGCCAATTGAAGGTGATTCCAAGGGAAGTGCCCAGTGATATTGTGGCTTGTAGGCTCCGCAATAGTAGATGCTTGGAGGTGGCAGTCAGGAGCCAGTCGTCTAGATACGGAAACACCTTGAATCCCAGACTTCTCAGGTGAGCAGTCACGACCGCCAAACATTTGGTGAACACCCTGGGGGCTGTGGTGAGACCAAAGGGCAGCGCGCGGAACTGAAAAAAACTGTCTCCTAGGCAGAAGCGCAGATGTCTCCTGGACGCTTGATGTACCATGATATGGTAATAAGCGTCCTTGAGATCTATGGAGCACATCCAAACACCTTTCTCTAGGAGTGGGAGAATGGATTGTAGGGTGACCATTCGGAACTTGGACTTTTTGACCGAACGATTTAGAATGCCGAGATCCAAAATGGGCCTCAAGTCCCCGGTCTTTTTTGGCACCAAAAAGAATCTTGAGTAAGTCCCTAATCCGATCTGGTCTGCGGGGACTGGTTGGATGACTCCTTTTTGAAGCAGCTTTGAAACCTCTAAGGCTGCAATTTCCCGTTGACTGGGTGGCGGGTCCGGGATTTTTTTGGACTGAGGTGGGGAGTGAGAAAAGGGGATGGGAGTAACCTCCGGCGATAATTCGAAGCACCCATCGGTCCTGAGTGATACCTTCCCAGGCTTTTAGGTGCCTCGAAAAACGACCCCCGACTGGCTCCGGAGCTGCACAGTCGGGCAATCCCTCAGGGACTGTGAAAGGCTGAAGAGCCACGAAAGGACTCGCGGTCTCCAGTGTTGCGGGGGCCTCTGCCGCCTCTGGGACGGCGTCTTCCAGAAGAATTTCCCCCTCCTCTGCCTCTAGAAGGGGGATCGTCCTGCTGTGAGGGATAAGACTTCTAAGATCTACGGAACCACATTTTCCCTCCTCTTTTAGCCTTGGGATAAGGCCGAAAGGGAGTGGAAAATCGTGCCCCTACGGCAGTCAAAGTCTTACCTTCTTGCTCGCAGCGGGTCAATGTGTCCTTTACCTAGAGTCCAAACAAGGAGGACCCATCAAAGGGGGCGTCGGCAAAGGAAGACTTGAAGGCCTCCGCAAAATGACACAGGCGGAGCCAGGCTTGCCTCCATAGAGCAATACCTGTACCGCCTCTACTGCCTTCGGCCGCATAAGAAATGAGCCTCATGGACGAGTTTGATATGGATGACAGCGTAGCCAACTGAGAGCCAACCGTCTGGGCCAGCTGCTCAGGTAGGTTACCCAAGAGGGTATCTGAAAGCTCCTTGATCAGATCCCTCTGAAACCTGGTGAAGTGCGTTAGATAGTTCAGGGACCTTAAAGTAAAGGCCGCTGAACTTAGGGTGCACTTACCGTACCGATCCATGCTCCTAGACTCCTTATTAGGAGGATGGACGGACGTCGAAGCCTCTGCTACATCTTGCTGGGTAGCAGATGCCACCACCAAGGCATCTACAGCCACACCTTTCGTCAAAAACTCCTTTTCCGGGGGTGCTGACAGGAACTTATTTGGGCGAGCAGGCACCGGTTCCACAGAGTCTGGGTGTTCCCACGCCCTTAGACAGATCAAATCTAGGAGCTCGTTGAAGGGCGGAGACACCCAGGAGGCGGAGGGCTGAGCCCCGAAGGCCTTAAGGAACACCGACTCATCAGCAGAAGGGGGTTTGGATTGCCAGCCGCCTCGTTGTTTGAGGGCTTCCAGGATGTCTGCAAAGGAGACATCATCTGAGGACGACTTAGGGGACCCCTCTGCATCATCAAGATCAGTATCTGACATGAGAGACTCATCGGGGGAGTCAACGTGCTTCCTCTTGCACGATCTTTTCCTTGGAGGTTCCTCCGAAGAAGCTTCAGAGGGACCTCCAGGAGGGGGGGAACCCCCAGTGGGGGTGACCTCAGGCCCCGGGGCTCCACTGTCTAAGGAAATGGGGGGACTGCCAAAGACCCAGTCTCCGTATGCAGGGAAGGTGCTGGAGAGACCGTGGAGATAGCCAAAGAGGATTTGGCTAAAGCACTCCTCCTGGCCCTGAAGGCCGGACCACCAGAATCCTGGGAAGGTCCCACCTCCGTGGCCACAACATTAGACGGTACCTCCGCAGCCGACGCACCGAGAGGAAGGCTTGGGACCGAAAACATTAGTCCAGAAGCGTCCCCCCCGGGGCCGACAGAGGAGGTCCGCGTACCGAACTCCGACTCGAGAGCCGGGGTTGGAGTAAGGGTCGGCCCGACCAAAACCTCCATCGGCTCCACCAGCACCGGCTCCAACGGTGCCGAGGCTGTTGGAGGAGGAACCATAACTACAGGGTGGACCATCGGCTCCGAAGCCGAATGGGCTGGAGCCGAAACTAACTTTTGGAACACAGGAGACTGGAAAAGTCTTAGGAGCACCCTGTCGATGTCCGAATCAGACATCTTGGAGGATCTAGATGAGACCGATCGGGTCCGAACCGACTTCTCCATCAGCTCCAAAGGACTGGGGGACCGGCTCCGAATGGACTCGACCAATATCGGTTCAGAGGGAGATCCCAAAACAATTTCCCTCTGTGCCGAGGAGGGCTTCAGCGCCGAAGGGGAAGAGTCTGAGCCGGTAACCCTCATCGGCTCCAAAATCAGTGGAGCCGATGAAGGTGACCCGCCTCTCGACGCCTCAGTCCTCGGCTCCGAAACCAGAGGAGTCGAGACTGGAGGCATCGAGGCAGACCGTTCCGCCCTCGGCTCCGAAGTCCGTGGAGCCGATGGAGAAGCCTGCCTAGGTTTCTTAGCAGTCGGTTCCGACAGACTGGTCAGAGCCGATGCTTTTTTCTTCTTGGTAGGAGAGGAAGAGGAAGATAAGGCCTCCTCGAAGGAGGGTTTAATCAGCCCTTTCAATATTAATTTATTCTTCCTCTCTTGGAGGACTCTAGAAGAAAAGGCATGACACACGCTACAGGACTCCTGTAGGTGCTTGGTGCCTAAACAATATACGCACGAGGAGTGGTCGTCGGTTATAGACATTTTATAACCACACCTCGCACACTTTTTAAACCCAGAGGGTCTATGTTCTTTTGACATACTGACTAACAACAGGCACTGAAAACAAGTTAAAGTAGCAGTATCTGTTCAGTAATGTAGATTTTACACAAAATAAAAAATTTTAACCAACTTTAGTTTTTTTTTTTTTTTTTTTTTTTAACGAGACAATACACTACAATATCAGGAAAAAATATATACTGAAAAGGAGAGCCAAGACCCTCTAACTTAAACAGGTACTTGACCTCCTGAAAAAGCAAAAGACACTAGAAAAAGAATAGGGGAAGGCCCCTCTAACTTAAACGGGAAACCTTTCCCTTAATCAAGCACAATTTTCCACAACAAATGTCAGCAAAACACACTCGTCCAACAATAGCTGTTAAAACAGCTTTTTGGGTAAGAATAACAAAATTCCTGACAGGAAACTTTGAAGAAAACAGTACTTAGCTCAGCCAAGTTTGAGACCACGTCCTAGCTTGTAAGCGGCAAATGAGATCTGGGGGATTAGTGGTGGTGCATCCTGGGATAGAAAATAGCTCAGCCAATAACAGGCTTCGCTCTATAGCATAGCGTGCCGAGTCGGAGAAGAGGGATCGGCTCCGAGCCCTTCAGTACAGAATGTAGGCGAGATAGGATCACATAACATCCTCTGATTAGAGTAATTAAATCCTCAGCCATTTTAAGCATCTGTTTCTTAGGCATGGGGCCTGGAGATGGGCCCTGTGTAGCTGGTCTCTTAGGGTGCATGGTTGCTTTAGACTTGGTGAAAGCCTTGATGGAGAAAAAAGAGGAAGGTCTGAAGACACCTTGAGTGGAGGTGGACCTGTCCACATTCTGTGTTTCAACGCCAAGTGTGGCTTCGGTAGCTGTAGTCGGGGTGTGGGCCGAGGAGCCTGCGACCTCGGGTACAGGAGACACTGCCAAAGATGTGTCATCAGTAATCAGGGGCTGCGTAGGTGCCTCACTGAGAACCAGACCACGTGGTGTCGGTAGAGGCCGCGGACCTCGAGTGCCGGTCCTTGTCTTTGCGTTTTTTAGACAAACCCGGAGTCTGAGTATCCGACGACATGGTATAGTTAAATGCTTTCCCAAAAAAATGCTGGGCGAACTTCGCCCGACGCTTAATAGTGCGTTTGTTGAATGTAGCACAAAAGTGACAGACCGAGACGTCGTGGTCTGGGCCTAAACAAGGTACATAGAGGGAATGGAAATCCTTATGCGGTATTTGCTTCCCACAAGAAATACAATTATTAACTTTGTCTGACATCGGTCTGAGGCAAGAAAAGTTTCCCCAATGGAGTACTTAGCTTTTAAGAAGACTTCGGTTTCCAAATTTTTCGTAATCTCAGGAGCTGGCCGACCAGCACTTGCGAACTGCTTCTGCTTCAGGCACCGCGCGGCAAGAAAGACTGAAGAAAATGGCGTCGGCTGGTTCTTTTATATCCCTGTCGCACTGACGTTAGGGAAGAAGCGACGACAACCGACACCGGACCTAGACTTTGGAATTCGGCCGACCGAGGACCCGCCTGACGGCAGGAGAACCCATCTGTTATGACTGCAGCTGTATGCATGATGAACATCTAGAAGGAGAGCTCAGTCACCAGCAACAAACCCAAAAGAAATACGTGGAAGTATTTAACCTATCCAAAGTTTATTAAAACCAAGCAACGTTTTCGCTCTACTCGAGAAACTTCATCAGAATAAGATACACAACACAAGTGAACTCACTTTTAAAATTTCATACAGTAGGTGCCAAAGGGTACTGACCTATCAGCGCTACGTCTTATGAATATTTAATCAGAAAAAACGTCACAAATAAAAAAACGTTTAAGTACTCTTTTTTTAAAAACATTTTCTAAATACTCTTAAGGAACACAAAGCACAGAACATATCATATGCAGCACACAATTATAGTTCAAGAGACCCCAAACCATTATACAGCTGTAATACCACAATATTCCGAATGTTAACACTATGTCTGTTGAAACTGTGACTATATATGTAATATATAGTAAATAATAAACAGACATAGCAAACTAAAAATAGACATAGCAAACTGAAAAAACAGAAGTAAACTAAAATCAAAAACTCAGTTGCCTAAGGTGTGTTAGTAAGGCACAAATGCACTATAACCAAGATACACTATTGTTTATCTCAAACAACTTTTCGGTTTGAGAAGACTAGCAATATTGCAATTGTCATTTAAACCTGGATGTGAAAAGGCATTTAATAACTGCCATTCCAGTTCACGACATTCTAACATGAGGGAGTCAGGAACCCCCTCATGTTATGAACTACATGATCAATAGCTGCGAATTGAAAAGAATGGCCTGGTTTTAAACTAACGTGTTTAGCTAAAGCGTTGTCAGCTTTATTCTTAGTAATTGCGTAAGAATGCTCGTAAATTCTATCACAAAATTTTCGATCTGTTTTTCCCACATAGAATGCGGGACAATTTTTTACAAACAGCTAAGTAAATGACACCCTTAGAATTACAATCAAACCTATGTAAAATCTGATATTTCTTACTAGCTATTGTAAATGTACTGCCACTTTTAATGTGTTTACACATCTTACAAGCTCCGCAAGGAAAGCAGCCTAATGTTCTACTGTTTGATCTCATTCTATTTGCTTCCAAAAGGCATTTCAAATTAGCTTCTCTTCTGTAAATAAATACAGGGTAAAAGACCAATTCTTTCCATTAATATATTGTCTTTATGCAATAAATACCAGTTCTTGAATAAAATAGAATAAAATAGATTTAACCAAACTACTATCGTTGTTGAATGTGGTGATAAAACTGTTTTTTGAATGTAGTACTAGTGGTAACATGATCAACTATAGGTTGATCAGTACTGGAAACAGGAACACTATTCAATGTGTCCCCTATGACTAAATCATTAGGAATATTATTCACAACAATGTCCAGTTTATTTTGAACCAACTTGTTCAAGGTAGGTGGAAAAATACCTGTCCTACGTTTGTCTTTAACCTCTACCATTAAGTCATGTACCAAGTTTTTAGGGTAACCTCTGTTGACAAACATCCTTTCCAAATACTCACATTCCGCTAAAAAATCGTCTTCAAAAGAACACATTCTCGCGGCTCTAACCAACTGACCAACTATTGAGCGCTTCTGTTTAAAAGGATGAGTGCTTGAATAGTGTAAAAAAGAGTTACAGTATGTTGGTTTCCTATAAATAGTAGAACGTAAACTGTGATTACCAGGAATCTTGGTCAGTTTGACATCCAAATAGTCGATACAAATCGTATCGAATGTGTGTGTGAATTTAAGGAATGTAGTAGTAGAATTTAAATATTTGGTAAGTTTATCAGCTACTAGTCTGTCACCTTTAAGGATGATAAAAATATCATCCAAGAACCTCGTATAATATACTAAAGAGTCCTTGATGTCAGGTTTATCAAATATATACAATTTTTCCCAATATGCCACGAAGAGGTTCGCTAAACTCCCTCCACATGGTGAGCCCATGGCTACACCATGTTTTTGTAGGAAGTATTGGCCGTTAAATGTGAAGAAATTGTTAGTTAAAATAATGTCAATAAGTTGAGACAAGATCTAGGTCTCTAATTGAGGCATTTATTTCCTTCATCATTAAGGCTACCCATTCAACTGCCTCCATGTGAGGAATAGAGGTGTAAAGATCAACCACATCGATGGTCAAAAAGTTAAAGTCATGGTCAATGAGTAAACCAGTAACGCTATGCAAAAATGACCATGAGCCTTTACAAATCTGTGGGATCAATTTCAAATATTTTTGAAGAATAGTCTCGATAAGTTTTGCACAAGGATATGTTAAAGATGCCCTACCATCTATAAGAGGTCTCACTGGTGGATTTAGTAAGTCCTTGTGGATTTTGGGAATGCCGAACATCAATGGCAATTTAGGGAAAGGTATATTAATATAGTTGAAAGTGTCAAGATCAATTCTAGCCTTTTAAAAATAAGTCCCTGAAGTAGTTTTTAACTCTGGACAAGGCTATGTTGTATTCATTTAACTTTTTGACCATCGATGTGGTTGATCTTTACACCCCTATTCCTCACATGGAGGCAGTTGAATGGGTAGCTTTAATGATGAAGGATATAAATGCCTCGATTAGAGACATAGATCTTGTGTCTGAACTTATTGACATTATTTTAACTAACAATTTCTTCACATTTAACGGCCAATACTTCCTACAAAAAACATGGTGTAGCCATGGGCTCACCATGTGGAGGGAGTTTAGCAAACCTCTTCGTGGCATATTGGGAA
Organism: Protopterus annectens; assembly: GCF_019279795.1. Taxonomy (NCBI): domain Eukaryota; kingdom Metazoa; phylum Chordata; order Ceratodontiformes; family Protopteridae; genus Protopterus; species Protopterus annectens. The sequence continues at coordinate 112,016,901 of NC_056749.1, forward strand.
AAATTGTATATATTTGATAAACCTGACATCAAGGACTCTTTAGTATATTATACGAGGTTCTTGGATGATATTTTTATCATCCTTAAAGGTGACAGACTAGTAGCTGATAAACTTACCAAATATTTAAATTCTACTACTACATTCCTTAAATTCACATACAAATTCGATACGTTTTATCAACTATTTGGATGTCAAACTGACCAAGATTCCTGGTAATCACAGTTTACATTCTACTATTTATAGGAAACCAACATACTGCAACTTTGTTTTACACTATTCAACCACTCATCCTTTTAAACAGAAGTGCTCAATAGTTAAAAGTGAGTTGGTTAGAGCGGCGAGAATGTGTTCTTTTGAAGACAATTTTTTAGCAGAATGTGAATATTTGGAAAGGATGTTTATCAACAGAGATTACCCTAAAAACTTGGTACATGACTTAATGGTAGAGGTTAAAGAAACGTAGGACAGGTATTTTTCCACCTATCTTCGACAAGTTGGTTCAAAATAAACTGGACATTGTTGTGAATAATATTCCTAATGATTTAGTCATAGGGGACACACTGAATATTTTTATTCTATTTTATTTATTTATTTAACATTTGTTGACCGGGAATGTCCGACTAGGTTCCACAGATCCTGTTTTCAGCAGTGGCCTGGGGAGAAATGCTCCAGAAGCATGTCTTTAGAATGTGGGAGGAAACCGAAGTACCCGGAGGAAACCCACGCGAATGCAGGGAAAACATACAAACTCCACAGAGAAGGCACCCCAGCCGAGAATCGAACCGGAGAACCTCTTGCTGTTAGGCGACAGCATTAACCGCTGCACCATTGCGCCGCCCACAATAGTGTTCCCGTTTCCAGTACTGATCAACCTATAGTTGATCATGTTACCACTAGTACTACATTCAAAACCAGTTTTATCACCACATTCAACAACGATAGCGGTTTGGTTAAATCTATTTTATTCAAGAACTGGTATTTATTGCATAAAGACAATATATTAATGGAAAGAATTGGTCTTTACCTTGTAATTATTTACAGAAGAGAAGCTAATTTGAAATGCCTTTTGGAAGCAAATAGAATGAGATCAAACAGTAGAACATTAGGCTGCTTTCCTTGCGGAGCTTGTAAGATGTGTAAACACATTAAAAGTGGCAGTACATTTACAATAGCTAGTAAGAAATATCAGATTTTACATAGGTTTGATTGTAATTCTAAGGGTGTCATTTACTTGGCTGTTTGTAAAAATTGTTCCGCATTCTATGTGGGAAAAACAGATCGAAAATTTTGTGATAGAATTTACGAGCATTCTTATGCAATTACTAAGAATAAAGCTGACGACGCTTTAGCTAAACACGTTAGTTTAAAACCAGGCCATTCTTTTCAATTCGCAGCTATTGATCATGTAGTTCATAACATAAGAGGGGGTCCTACTTCCCTCATGTTAGAATGTCGTGAACTGGAATGGCAGTTAAGTGCTTTTTCACATCCAGGTTTAAATGACAATTGCAATATTGCTTGTCTTCTCAAACTGAAAAGTTGTTTGAGATAAACAATAGTGTATCTTGGTTATAGTGCATTTGTGCCTTACTAACGCACCTTAGGCAACTGAGTTTTTGATTTTCGTTTACTTCTTTTTTTTAGTTTGCTATGTCTATTTTTAGTTTGCTATGTCTGTTTATTATTTACTATATATTACATATATAATCACAGTTTCAACAGACATAGTGTTAACATTCGGAATATTGTGGTATTACAGCTTATAATGGTTTGGGGTCTCTTGAACTATAATTGTGTGCTGCATATGATATGTTCTGTGCTTTGTGTTCCTTAACAGTATTTAGAAAATGTTTTTAAAAAAAAAGAGTACTTAAACATTTTTTATTTGTGACGTTTTTTTCCTGATTAAATATTCATAAGATGTAGCGCTGATAGGTCAGTACCCTTTGGCGCCTACTGTATGAAATTTTAAAAGTGAATTCACTTGTGTTGTGCATCTTATTCTGATGAAGTTGCTTGAGTAGAGCGATGAAAACGTTGCTTGGTTTTAATAAACTTTGGATACGTTAAATACTTCCACGTATTTCTTTTGGGTTTGTTGCTGGTGACTGTTTGAGCTCTCCTTCTGGTTCTTTGCGGTAGTTTTTGCCTTGTTTTGGTTTGCCCTCTAAGGAACTGCTTGAGTAGTGGATGGAGAAGAGGGGAGGTTCTGTGTTATAATGAGCTGAAATGGCTGAGGCGTGAATTTTTTTAAGGAAAAAGACAGGCTTTTGTGAAGCATCTCAGTTAAGTATTGTAAAATCTGAGGTAAACTGGGCACTGCTGTGCTCATCCCTTCAGATTAGTTCCAGGCACAGAATCTCTTCATTTTTCAGCATAAAATTTTCTAGTACTAGGCCTCCTTGCCTCTAAAATGATATCCATCATTGGTGTACTGAGGGATGGTAAAGGAGAGATTAGGTAATTAGCCAGGCTGCTAGGTTCAGTGCTTGAAGCTGAGGGTGCAGAATTTGGTTCTCTTGCTGAGACAGCAGGGTAGGAGTCTGAGGCAGGTGCCATGGGGCCAACAGTGACACTGCGCAAGAGGGGGTACACCAGTGTTGGCATGGCCAGTCTGGTGCAATCAAAATCGTCCTTGGTTTGTCTTGCTTGATCTTTAGTAGTACCTTGGAGAGCAGAGGCAGAGGAGGAAAAATAAAAGTACAGTTTTGTACCTACCATAAATGTAGATGTTCGAGGATCCACATTGCTGCAGTCATAACCTGTGGGTAGTCCGCTGTCCTCGGTCGGCCCGAATACCAAAGAGTTAGGCTGGCGTCGGTCATGGTCACCCAGAGCTGACGTCAGTACGTAGTAGTACTTAAGCGCATGACCGACGCTATATCCTTAGTCTTTCTTGCCCCAGATGTCAGAAGGCCTTAAAAAGGAAAGGCCAGAGCCAAAATAGTAAATACCCAACAACCACAAGTAAGAAAATAATAATTATCCCAAAGGAAAGACAGCAACCCCAAACTATAGAGGGGAAGGAGGGAGGGAAAATAGGACTGCAGCAATGTGGATCCTCGAACATCTACATTTATGGTAGGTACAAAACTGTACTATGTTCTTCGTCTCACATTGCTGCAGTCATAACCTGTGGGTAGAATCCCAAAGCAAAGGAAAAGGGAGGCTGGCAAACTAAAAAGCATTAGGAGCTGCTAACATGCCCTGTAAAACTGCAGTGGCAAACCCAGCCCTAGACTTGGAATAAAGAGGGAGATGGTAATGCTTAGTAAAAGTGTGCACTGAACTCAAAGTAGCTGCCTCCAAAATATCCTTAGTAGCTACCCCCCTCAAAAAGGCAGTAGATGTGGCCCTAGTGGAATGAGGTCTGATCCCAACAGGAACATTCTTCCCATGATGAGAATAACAAAAAGCAATACAATGACCAATCCACTTAGAAATAGTTTGCTTTGAAACAGCTTTCCCTTGTGAACCCAGAGCAAAAGAAATAAATAACTGTAGAGTCTGCCTGAACTCTTTAGTTCTGCTCAAATAATAACGTAGCTGCCTGTGAATGTCCAAAGAATGCAAGACTTTTTCCCCCTTATTTTGGGGATCAGCATAAAAAGTAGGCAAATGAATAGACTGGTTCAAGGCCACATTAGAAATCACTTTAGGCATAAAAGTAAGGTTAGTACGCAAAGACACCCTATCCTTATGGAATACCAGAAAGGGTTCAACTGCCATGAGTGCCTGCAATTCAGAGACCCTCCTAGCAGAAGTAATGGCCAACAAAAAAAGCAGTCTTCCAAGACAAAAACTTCAACTCAGACGTAGCTGCAGGTTCGAAAGGAGGTAAAGTAAGCTTCTCCAACACAAAATTGAGATCCCAGGAAGGAGTAGGAGCTCTACGTGGGGGTCTTATATTTTTTGCCCCTCTAAGAAATTGCTTAAACAAAGGGTGAGAAAATAAAGGAGGGTCACAATCATAGTGAGCAGAAATGGCTGCAGCATGAACCTTCACAGAGGAAAATGACAAACCCTTGTCTAGTAATTCAGTAAGGTACTGTAGCGTAAAACTCAAATTAGGTACTGAGACATCAAAGCCCTTTGCTGTGCTCCAAAGAAAAAATCTCCTCCATTTATCAGCATAAATTTTCTAGTACTAGGCCGCCTGGCTTCCAAAATGACATCTAAAACCTGTTGAGGAAGCTGAGACCCCACAGGCTCTAAAACAGAATACGCCAGGCTGTTAGATGCAGGGACTGCACCCTGACATTGAGCAAATGATTGCTTGACTGGGACAACAAGTGGGGAATCTGTGGCAAAGGCCAAGGAGGCTCCTGAATTAAACTCCTCAGCAGAGGATACCAGTGCTGACGTGGCCAATCTGGTGCTATTAGAATCATGCAAGGCTTGTCCCGCCTGACTTTCAAGAGTACCTTGGGAAGGAGAGGCAGAGGAGGAAAGCATAGACGTGAAGGTTGTTCCAACTGAAAGATAGAGCATCCACTTTCCAAGCTTTTGGGTGAAACATCTTTGTGCAAAATTTTGGTAGTTGGAAATTTAGTGGAGAAGCGAACAGATCTATGTCTGGAGTTCCCCAAGCCACTGTCAACTGTTGGAATACCTGAGGATCCAATTTCCACTCATGGGGGTCCACAATTTGTCTGCTCAATACATCTGCTAGGGAGTTCTGTGCTCCTGGCAGAAACCGTGCTTGAAGAGCGATGTGCAAACTCAGAGCAGTCTCCCACAATATCATTGCTTGTCTGCAAAGAGGATAAGAATGGGTTCCCCCCTGCTTGTTGATGTACCACATGACTGTTGTGTTGTCTGTTCGAATCAACACCTGTCCTGGTTGAAGTAGGTCCTTGAAGGCCATCAGGGCAAATTGGACTGCTAACATCTCCTTCATGTTGATATGCAAATGTTGTAGTCTGGGAGGCCACGTGTCTTGAATCCATGTTCCATTGAAGTGTGCTCCCCAAGCCAAGTCCGAGGCATCCGTCGTTATGATCTGACTCGCCTCTGGTCGGGTCACAGAGAGTCCCTTGTTTAGGTGACATTCCTGTGCCCACCACAAGAATTCCTTCTGGATGCAAGGTATTATCCGAATGACAGTGTCCAAATCGTGGCAGTGTTGAGTCCATACACTTTTGAGATACCATTGTAGCTTCCTCATATGCAGTTTGGCATTGGGAAGTACTAGAATGCAAGATGCCATGAACCCCAAGGCTTGAAGGACTGTCCTTGCAGTCAGCCTGGACAGTACTGATAACTGCTGGAAGTATAGGTGAAGAGTTCTTTGTTTGTCCGGGGTCAGAAAAGCCATCTGAGAAGCTGTATTCAGTCTCACACCCAGAAAGCACATGTCCTGAGAGGGCACTAGACTGGACTTTATTTCGTTCACAGAATACCCTAGGCACCTTAAAACTGCCATTACATACTGTAGATGTTGAAGTAACTTGTCTTTGTCCTGAGCAAGAATCAGGCAATCGTCCAGATAAGGATAAATTTGTATTCCCCTTTGTCTGAAGAAAGCTATTACAGGAGCCAGAACTTTTGTGAACACCCTGGGCACAGTAGATAAACCAAAGGGCAATGCAGAGAACTGATAATGAGAAGTACCAGCCCAAAATCGCAGGAATCTCCTGCAGCTGGGCCTGATGGGAATGTGAAGATAGGCCTCTGAGATCCAGGGTTACCATCCAATGATCTTTGCCTAGCATAGGTAGAAGTTGTTGTAATGTTAACATCTTGAACTTTGAAATGTCTAGGTAGGTATTGAGAATGGACAAATCCAGAATTGGCCTCCAAGTGTTTCCTTTCTTTGGCACTAGGAAAAGACGGGAATAAAACCCTAGGCCTATTTCTGACGGAGGTACCACCTGGATGGCCCCCATCTGAAAAAGCAAAGAAATTTGCTCCTGAGCCTCCAGCCTTTGCTGTGGAGGCACATCCGGCACACCTTTGAAAGGAGGAAAAGTGTGAAAATAAAACTTGTAACCTCGATTTATTATTTCCAGCACCCATTTGTCCTGGGTGACCAAATGCCAGTTTTGTTTGAAAAGTGCCAACTTTCCTCCTAGAGGAGCTGCCAGAAAAGAAGGATCTGGCAGCTGAAGATACAGGTCATTGGGTCTGTTTACGAAAAGGCTGACCCCTGCCCTCACCAGAAGACTGTGCAGGAGAACTCCAAGTCCTAGGTCTGAAAGAACCCTGAGCGTGAGCCCTGCCTCTACCACGTCTAGACCTGCCTTTAGACTGATAATCCGAAGAAGGGTAGGACCATCCTCTAGCAGGCCAATTCCTGCTAAACTTAGGGGGCTGCACCTGCAAAAATTCCTTGACCGTCTGCATAGACTTAGCCTTATCTTCCATCTTTTTCAAAACTGACTCCACAGGAGAACCAAAAAGAACTTCTGATTGAAGAGGAGCATCCAAAATCCGAGCTTTAACATGCTCTGATAAATTTTGATCCTTAAGCCAGGCATGTCTACGAATAACTGAACCAGTAGCAGCCAACCTGGATGAAGCCTGAAGAGCATCGAAATCACACTGTAAAGAATGTTTTCCAACTTGATCTGATGCATGAACCAACTCCTGCAATTCCTTACACACTATACCCTCAGATAAAGCATCCACCTTAGATTTCAATTGGCCTAACAAAAAGTTCTGATACTTCAGCATATGAAACTGGCAATTTAAAGCCCTCATAGCTAACGTAGAAGAGGTGTACACTTTTTTCCCCCACCTATCCAACGCTCTAGAATCTTTATCCAAAGGAACTGGATTCTTAACCACAGAAGCCCTGACGCCCTTCGGCCCTTGAATAATAGTTTCCGGGTCAGCTCTAGGACTCTTATACAAATATTTATGTGCTTCTGGAACTCTGTAATATCTGTCTGGCTTGACAGGGGCAGGGGGTAAAGAATCAGGATTAAGTGAAGCTTCAGAAAAAACATCCTGAACAACATGTAAGACAGGGGGAATAGCCAAGGGACTATGTTGTGGCAAAAACAAAAATTCCCTAAGCCTTTTTCGAGAATCTGAAAAATCCTGACCTTCCCACTTGAAATGTTCCCTCATGGAATGTAAAGTTTCAGAAAAGGAAAAATTCTCTGGAGGAGAAGCAGAAGGACAGGAATCCTCTGCATCCGAATCTGAATAGGGAGGGAAATCCTGAATATCCTCAGCAGAGGACTCAGAGTAGTCTGAAGAATGCTCTATTCCCTCTAAATCTGTCTCCACCCTAGGCCTCTTCTCTGGGGGGGGGGGGGGGGGGCATAGAACCCCTGATCAAAGTAATCAAGTCCTCTGCCATTTTCAACATATGTTTTTTTAGGAACAGAGGCTGAAGAACTAGGGCTATGGCCAGTACCAGTAAGACCAGGTTTAGCCTTAGCATGGCCTTTAGCCACTGAGATAGAAGGCCTAATAACCTTTTGTAAGGATGGAACTACAGATACCTGAGAAGCACCCTCGGCCTGGCCTAACTCCTGAGAGGCCAACTCCTGCAAAAGTAAAGGTTCCCCCTGGGATTCAGCCGAGACCTCGGCCGGATCCACAGATTCAACCGGAGGTTCCATAGAACCGGCGTCCGCAATGGACGACTCATCCGGTTTCGATCTTAAAGATTTATCTTTACGTTTTTTAGCGGTAGCGGGCGTCTGAGGATCCGACGGCATGTTATAGTTACACCGCTTACCGAAAACAAGCCTGGCACAGTCTAATCTTCGTTTAATGGTGCGCTTATTAAATCTAGCACAAAAGCGACACCCGACTATGTCGTGTTCAGGCCCCAAGCAAGGAATACAGAGAGAATGATAGTCCCTATGAGGTATCTGTTTCCCACAAGAAATACAGTTATTAACTTTTTCTGACATCCGGATTAACTAGGGCAAGAAAAGACAAAAATTTTCCCCAACGGGGTACTTAGCCCAACTTGGTCTTCGGTCTGAAACTCGATAATTGAAAATTTCAGAACGCTGAACGGCACTTGCAAACGCTGATTCTGCTTCGGACCACGCGGCAAGAAAGACTGGGGATATGGCGTCGGTCATGCGCTTAAGTACTACTACGTACTGACGTCAGCTCTGGGCGACCATGACCGACGCCAGCCTAACTCTTTGGTATTCGGGCCGACCGAGGACAGTGGACTACCCACAGGTTATGACTGCAGCAATGTGAGACGAAGAACATCTGATAGGTTTTTCCAGCTGAAAGACAGAGCATACACTTTCCAAGCTTGTCTGTGGGGAGTCCTTGTGCAAAACTTGTCCAATTGATAGTTCTGATGGGAGGCAAACAGGTCTATATCTGGGCTCCCCTATTTGCTTGTCAGCATGTTGAAAATCCTTGGTTCCAGTTTCCAATCGTGTGGGTCTATGAGGTTCCAGCTTAGTTTGTCTGCCAGTGTATTTAGTTTCCCTGGCAGGAATTGAGCCTGTAGATGCACTTGGTAGCTCTAGGCTGTGTTCCACAATGCCATGGCTAGTCTGCAGAGGGGGTAAGAATGCGTACCCCCCTGCATGTTTATGTACCACATAACAGTGGTGTTATCCATCTTTACCATTAATTGTCCTGGAAGAATGTGGTCCCCGAAGGCTGTCAGAGCATTCCGTACAGCTAACATTTCTTTCCGATTGATATGGAGGTGCATTTGACTTGGGTTCCATTTGCCCTGAATGCACTTCCCTGCCAGGTGAGCCCCCCATGCATAGTCTGATGCGTCTGTTAGGGTTTGGGCAACAGGGGGTAGTGTGAATGAAGTCCCTTGTTTTGGTGGCAGGCCTCTGCCCACCAAAGGAACTCTAGGCATAGACAGGGTATGATAGGAATCATTGCTTCTAGATCCTGAGAAAGTTGATACCATAGGCTTTTTAGATACCAATGTGGCACAGCTGTGGCACACAACATACAAAAACAAAACATCTCTGAAAAGGAGATTATGCACTAGCAGAGATTTGGTAGGAAATGAAGGAAATATAGGAACGGAACCATGTAAGAAATGCAAATACTGTCCCTTTATAGCAGAGGAGACCGACTTTAAACATCCTGATTCAGGTGAAACCTTCTATTTAAGAGTTAGTGCGGAGTGCAATAGCTGTCATTTGGTCTATTTGGCCATCTGTCAGCTGTGCCACAAATTTTATGTTGGCAAAACAGATTCTTAAAAGATAGAATTAGAGAACACATCTGTCATATTAAGAAGAAAAGCACTTTTAATGCCTTAGCAAAACATGTTACAGAAACAAATGAGCATCATAAATTTAAATTCATGGTACTAGGAAGGAATTATGTAAGCAAAAGAGGGGGAGATGTTAGAAATAAGACTGAAGAGATGGAGGCCAATTGGATAGTAAGCAAATGTAGGATATGGTCTGAATGATCATATACCTATGAGACCTCTGCTAAAAACAGACCTTTGCAAAGATTAAGTGTCTTTATTACTGTTTTTATTTTCATTTTCATGCAGTTTTCTTGCATGTTTTAGCTGTACTTCATGGTACATTTATGTTCCTTATATACTTTTAGGTTCATAGGTAGATACTAGGCTATCTGCCCTAGGGCATTTATAAGCCTAGCCCAAGTGTATTTGGCTTTCGCCTCCCTATTAGATTAGCCTAATGTGCCTCTGTATAGTAGGTCATAGAAGGTAGCCTTTAAGATTAGTTTACTGTGCCCCTGTCGAGCAGGGACACAGAAGAGATCCCCGGGGTGAATCTGCGATTTCCCATACACGCGTCCAGACTTCGCTTGAAGAGGGTCAGTGAGGGGCTATGTCTAATATGAATTGGTATTCTATTCCAGAGTGAGGGGAGCCTCTGGGAAATGAATTGTAGCTCTAAGGGATTTGGATTTTTTGAGGTGGAGCATGTCCATTTATTCTGGGTTAGACATGGCTTTGTACGTCAGGCATAGATCGCCTCTGAGTAGGCGGTAAGCAACTGAGTAGAGCTGGAGTTTCTTTAGTCGAGCTGCATAAGACATCTGTTTGTAGCCCATGATCCTCCTGGTGAGGTACTTTTGGGGTCTCTCCAGTTGCTGCAGGTGTAGGGTAAGGTACATCCCAAAAGGGGCATTGTATTCAATTATGGGCCTGATGAGTGACGAGTAGAGGGGCACAATGACCTCTCGATCTAGATGCGAACCCTTTTGTGATAAGGTGGGCTATATAGAAGGTCTTTCTAACCACTTTGGCAATGTGATTATCAAAGGAGAGATTAATATCTACGTTGGTTCCCAAATCTCTAATTACTTCTTCCGTACTTAATGGATTACCACCTATGTGGTAATTTGTGGGCACTTGTTTTTCCCAAAGGGGATGACTATGCACTTTTTAGCATTTAGCTTGAGGCCGTGGTTCTGACACCAAGCATGTGTCTCCGTGAGACCCTTTTGGAGGATGCTTGTGTCAGCTAGAGAGTCTATTATGGCTCCCAGTTCGCAGTCATCTGCGAACTTTGTCAGCCATAGTCCTCCCATGTTAGCCTGAACATCAGAGAAGTATATACCGAATAAGAGAGGTCCCAGAACTGAGCCTTGTGGGACGCCACTTGTAACTGGTTTGGATTCGGACGTGGCACCTGCGATTCTGACCATGTGGGTTCTATCCCTGAGCCAGTTTGCAACCCATTTTGTGATATAGGGGTTGATATTCAAGCTGGTAAGCTTATTTATGATGCCCGAGTGGGGTATTGTGTCGAAGGCTTTTGCGAGGTCCAGGTAGGCTGTGTGGACTACCTTGCCCTCATCTATGGGTAACCGTTTCAAAGAAATCAACTAGGTTTAAGAGGCAAGATCTGCCCTTAAAGCCGAATTGGGTAGGGTCCAGTGTCTGGAGGCTCCCAATGTCAGTTCCATGATATGCTCCATAGCTTTACAGACCAGACTAGTCAGGCTAATGGGGCGATAGTTCCCGGGGTCCGTTGTGGCGCCAACCTTTGTGGAGTGGGACCACTGTAGCTGTACGCCATTCTTTGGGTACATATCCTGTAGTAAGGCTAAGTTTGAACAGTGACTTAATGTGAGGGTCCAGTTCTTCTTGGAGCTCGTTTAAGACACAGCCTGGGACACCGTCCAGTCCAATAGATGCTGTCTTTTTTGCTTTGGAGAGGGCAGCTTTCACCTGTGCATCTTTGATGCCAGGGAGGTTACATTCAGTTGGGATAGGCATTTGCTCCTTTGAGGGGGAAGGGGGGGAGAAGTTAGCACTGAATCTGTCTGCCAGGATGTTGGCTATGTCTGTAGGTTTGGTATATTTTGTACCATTATGCAACAATTCAGAGCATATCTGGGAGTTTCCACCCATATTCCTGACATAACTATAGAAGGCCTTGTGATTATCTTTAGTGTCTAGGGCAATTTTTCTTTCGAAACTGGCTTTGATGATTTTATGAGGGATCATAGTTTCTTGCCAATACTGATTAGAGATGCCTTCCCTTTTTGGGATATTGCTCTGTCATGTAGTAGCTTCCTCCTTCTGTTGTATAGCTTATTTATGGCCGGGGTCCACCAGACAGGTCTCCTGTTTTTGGAGGAGTGAGTCTTGGTTTTATTTGGGACAGCACGATCCATGCATTCCTGCAGGTGCTCATAGAATGCAATTGTAAAGGATTCTTCGGATTGGGCTGTATTATCCTCTGGCCCGGGGGCTTTGAAGGATTCCACCTCAGTCTTGAGAAGTGTGAAGTTAGCTTTTGAGAAATTCTTTACAGTGATTTCCTTGGCTGGGGGTGGGGATGGGATATGGATGTCCAGGGAAATTAGTTTATGGTCTTGATCTTACCAATGAGGGGTTTACCTCTGGTGTGGAACAGAGTCCCCATGTTGGTGATGACCAGGTCCAATATGTTGTTCCCTCTTGTGGGAGTGGTGACCAGTTGTTCCATCGCGTTAGAGTTTATAAATTCAAAGAAATGTTGGGCGAGGGTGTTTGGGTTTGAGTAGTTTTCCCAGTCAATGTTTGGGTAGTTGAAGTCACCCAATAACGTAGTGTTTGGAGAGAAATTCATATTCTCCAGTGTTCTCAGGAATGCCAAGTGGGGTTCCTGTGAAAGGGAGGGTGATCTGTAGCAGGGCTACAAACTGAAAGGCAGTTTTGCCCATTGTTAGTTGCACATGGATGGTTTCCGATGCTTCGTGCAGTGCCACTAAACTGGAGGTGTAGGTATCTGATGAATATAGATACTCCCCCCTCCTTTTGTGCTTCGGTCCGAGTTTTGGGGCCGAAAAACATGGCATGAGTTATAACCTGGTAGTGCTGAGGTGCTCTCAGGAGCCTTGAACCAAGTTTCTGTTACTGCACAGACATCGATTTTCTCCATACTGAGGAGAGCCTCGAGTGCGTGCATCTTGAGGTTTAGACTTCTGGCATTGAGTAGCATTACCTTTAGTTTTTTTATCCTTGGGTTGTCTATGGAGGTGGGTTTGTCCTTTGAGCCTTGTCTAAAAAAGGCACTATGGGGGTGGCAAGAGCCTTGGCCAGTATATGAAAGCCTAAGGGTGACAGGTGCAAGCCGTCCCTAGCGAAGCAATGTGGCTTGTCGAGCATGTCATCCCAGGCTGACAGACACTGGATCCCCTTTGAATGACACCAATACTTTAGCCAATTGTTGAAACTGATCATTTTGTCTTTATACTGTGGCTTCATTCTTGGTGAGGGCAAGATGCTACTCAAGGTCACGGTCATACCAGCCTGGGCTACATGATCAGAGAGCTCCTCTATGTCTCTTTTTATGTAGTCCAGGGAGGTACATCTCAGGTCATTCACACCAGCATGGACAATGACGGAGTCATATTTGTACTTGCTTTGGAGTGACTTGAGTGCTTGCTTTATGTGGCGGATCCTGGCACCCGACAGGCAGCTTACAGTGACCTTCTCCTTGTTCTGTCTGGTGAGCGGGACGTCAGTGTACCGGACAATAGAGTCCCCTATAATGAGTGTATTTGGTGTGTTGTTTAGGTGGTTTTAACACTAAATGAAGTAAAGAATTGTTAGGTTACATGGTGATATGTGTTTAAATGTTGAGTAGATTGTCATGTGATTTAGTATAAAAGATGTGTTTTTAATGTTTGTGTTACACCTGATGAAGCATTCAGTGAAAGCGCTTGTGTATCATTAAAGGAGACTGCATTTTTAAGAAGCTGGAGTCTTGTCTTTGCTACTTTGTTCTTTTTTGGATTTGCACTTTTAAATATGTACCACACTAACAATGGCCCGTGAAAGAGAGGCCAACTCTACTCAATATGTAACAGTACACTATCTGCACTATGAAAAATATAATGCACACTATTTTATACATACATATACATATATATATATATATATATATATATATATCTATCGATATCTATATATCTATATCTATATATATCTATATATATCTATATATATCTATATATATCTATATATATCTATATATATCTATATATATATATATATATATATATATATATATATATGCAAAACTATGGAAATAGAAGAAAACACACTGAATAACTAGACCCAACACGAGTCCGCTACTATTATGTTAAATAATCAAGCAACAAGGGAATAGGTCTAAAACAACAACTACAGGAGCTTAATATATAACTAATCTATAAATGGAAAAAGTATTGAAAAAACTTGCAAAAAGCGATTTTTGTATCAAAAAAGGCTCGAGCGAGCTGGAACCACTGAGATCTGTGCTGTGGCAAACTAGATCTGAGGTAATTACAGTAGTGCATCATGGGATAAGGGGCTTGGTCTCGAGCTACTGGTAAACCTTGAGCTTTTCTAACAGCCGTGTTGGAGCTGATGGATCGGCTCCAAACCCATCAGTGAAGAATGAACTGCTAGATTGAACAACTTCACATGAACAATTATAAAAACAAGAAGAAATGCAAATAAAACTTTTTAATAAGACTAAAATTAATACTGAAAATCACAATGACATCTAGGAACAAAGTTCAGGCTATAAACCAATTTGCTGTTCCTGTCCTATCTTACAGTTTTGGAGTGACTGACTGGCTGGCCCTAAAAGGTGTCTAATCAGTTGGACAGGAAAACAAGGAGGATGATTAAAAATCAGTGTGTATATCAAGTCTATATATTCCCCACTCTGAAGGGGGTACGGGCCTTGTCAAAATTAATTACATGTATAGATCTGCAATCACAGGACTGCATACATATCTGCTGACCTTACAAGACCCAAATAGAGTGAAAGTTTTGAAACATGAAGAGAATAAATCTACTTCCCTGCTTAGTTTAGTAGAAGCATATCAGTGTCATGTGGGTACAGAAATCAAACCAAAGTAGACAGAAATTAGGCAGCAACTGATTGTGCCAAAAAATAAAGAATAGAAGGTGAAGGATCAGATGAAAAGGCAAGAAATGTGGAAAATGCATTAAATATAGTTGCAAGTACAGAAAACAACCACAAGAAAGGTTAAGGAGAGGTGAACTGAAATCAAAAGAAAGGTTAATATTGGTGGCCCAAGAAAGTGGACTATATATCCTAAAGTCCAGTGAACATGTGGGAGAAACAGAAAAATGTAGGTTTTGTAAAACAGAATTGGAAACAATCGCACATCTTGTTGCTGGGTCTGCTACACTAATGGCAGGAGGACTGTATACTGAAAGGCTAATAATGGGGCAAGACAGTTGCATTAGGGATCATGCAAACATATTATTGAAGTAACTGAAAAACATTGGAAACATAAGCCACAAAGCATTACAGAAAATGATGAAGTTTATATCACCATAGGATCACCCATTACCAACAGTTCAAAAAAAAAATGCAAGAAAACCAGATATAGTAGTCCATGAAAATACAAAAGTAGCACTGTTCATTGCTAGACCCAGTGACTACAGTGTTATGTACTGAGACACACAAAGTCATAAAATACTAGGATTTGCAGGCAGAGACAAGGGCAACGTGGAAGGAAGATACCCAGACAGTTCCAATAGTAGTAGGAGCAATGGGTTTTAAAGAATTTGCAATCGTGCTTAGATATGTTACAGACACATGCAACTCTGTATGAAGTGCAGGAGGAGTCAATACTGGGCACACTGCGGGTACTACAGACTAGCTGGACTAGCTAGCATCAAAGATTGAAACAATACTAATTTCATACTTTGACTTAGGAATGTCATGGTATTAGAAATCCAAAAAGACTTGGAAAAATTAAAACGAGATTCAAAAGTAATATTTTTAGGAACTGTGTGTAATTGTTTGATAAAAGATAAATATAGCAAAAAACTAAATATGAATTATTCATCTAGTAAAAGAGTCAGTGAAGGGTACACATTTTCACGGACTCCCATCAGCTAACTTCAACAAACATGACTAAAGTAAAATATTTACACGGGAAATGAAAGAATTTACCTAGTTATGACACAGGAGATTCAAACTAAGTCGTTTTGCCATGCAGTATTTACAGCTCAGTGTTTGCCTCTCTCCCATGAGCCAGATGTGTTTGTGTGGCATGGAGCAGAGCCAACAGAAGCTAGAGGTTTGCGATGCCCCTCACTGAGATTTACTGCAAGGAATCTAGGCTTGAAAAGTCACGGGCCAAATAACCACTCTAGATTGAAAGCTATCCTAATACAACTTGGAGGAATGGAAAGGATGTACAATTGATTAAGGAACAGAACAAATTGACAGGAAGAAGGGTAGAGGTATGTTGGTAGATGAGCTAATAAAGTTGAAAAAAAATCATTGAAAGTAGCAAATGCACTAAACTTGGTTGAATAAGTTGCCTCCAAAAAGAAAAGTTAATAAAATGGGGGATGCATACATTAAAAATAAAAAGTCCAAATCCAACCACGGTTTAAGTTTCTTCTATTCTTTACACAACAAGCATCAAAAAAACGAATAGAATAAAAAACTGTCTCTCTATTAAAAAACAAAGCTTTCGGGAATGCAATATATATGCAATAAATCGCCACCACATGACACAGCCATCTTATATGAACACACTACAAATGTTTAAATCACTTGATTAATAAATTGCCCTTAAAGGGAAACTGTACTAGAAACACTAGCAAACATATCACACCTATACTTTTCATTAAAAAGTTATATACAGGTAATTCATGAATAATACTCAGCAGAGCAACATGTAGAGCACTACCCTTTAGTGCAGAAGACTCTGGGTTCAAGTCTCATACTAGGTAGATGGATTGTTACCCTTCAGATGAGATGTTAAAAATGGGTCCCCATCTGCTAGTGTTGGTGGTTAGTCCAGGTGAATGTAAAAGATCCAACGGCACAAAGTTGGGAAGTTCCCCAGTGCCCTGGTCAAATTTCCCCTAATAGTATAAACACCAGTTCTGGTCTCCCTTGAAGATACTACTAGCCTAGTGGGATTAACTGTCAAAGAGTGAAGTATTACAATTCCATATGTTGGTTAGAAAGGTTACCTAGCCACCAGATATGCTACAAAAGGAAAAAAAAGAGAGGTTTTGGTTGAAAAGTCTTTTTTTGAACTATGTTTTACTCTCCTGCAAGACACTAAAATATATATCTGAGGATTAAACTAATTTGCTACAGGTGTGTTGCAGATAGAAATATACACACACCTTTTGACAATGTCCTTAATAATAATTTACATAGGGGAGGGAATACAGCAGTTTTGTTTGGTTATTTGGCCTGGAAAGTGTAACAGCAACTCACCAGATTATAAAATGGGGGAATACTGAAAGGAAAAATAGCTGTCAGGTTTGCATTTTCCACCTGTGAAAAAAGTCATCACCAGAAAGAGGAAAAGAAAGGAAAAAAAGTTATGTACTTACCATAACATTCCACCTGTGTTGTCGACCTTTATTTATTCTTGACCTTTTGGACACTGTTCTGATCCTCAGAACTGGGTCGGCCATTACACAGCTTGCGGAAGCTAAAAACTCTCTCACTAAGACTCTACCCACAATACCCCTCTCTCCAGATCACCTCAGATCAAGATTACACCTACACATGAAGACAGAAGAATACGTACATGGAATTGAAGAGGCTGTGTCTAAGGTCAAACCTGATAAAGTTACCTGGACAAGCCTCTGGATCCTCCAAAAAGTCTGCAGGAGGCAGAAGGAGGGGTGGAATGCCAAGGATAAATGGAGATTGACAACACAGATGCAACGTTATAGTAGTTACACAACTTCTTTAACTGATGTTGTCAATCTTCATTTATCCTTGACCTTTGGGATAACGTTTCCAGCTACTTTAGATCTTGGGTGGCCTTATGGAAGGATATTACTGAGAACCATAAAGCCCAAAGGATGCTCTTCCCCTGGAGACCAGATCCAATTTGCAATGAGTGAAAAAGGTAGGCAGAGTAACCCAGGTTGCTGCTACACATATTTCATTCAATTTCATCCATGGAAGCCTTGGAAAACAGCAGACGTAGCTATTGCCCTAGTAGAATGCGCTCTCACTGGCACTGGTAATTGGAGATCCTTTGTATTGTATATGAAAGTAATACAGTCTCAACCACCTTGACAATGTGACTTTTGAAACAGATTTTCCCAGAGATGGGCTGGAAAAGGAGACAAATAACTGATCTGATTTTCTAAATTCTTTAGCCCTGTTGAGGTAGAAATGCAATTGTCTCTGAACATCCAGGAAATGTAAGGAACATTCACCTTTGTTGGAAACATTCTGAATGAAAACAAGTCTAAGTCAATTATATGATTAATATTAGTTTCTGAGACCACCCTAGGAAGAAAAGTTCTGTTTATTAGTGAAACCTTATCCTTATGAAAAAAAAATGAAATATGGGGGGATTTGAAGATGGTGCTTTATTTCGTGGAAGACCATTTTTCTGATGGCCATTACTTCCACCAGAAGGATTTCCGAAATACAAGTGTTAGGTAGCCGCTGGTTCAAAGGTGGAAAGTATCAAAGACTGCAAAACTATAGTCGGATCCCAAGGAGCTAGAGGGTCTTTAAATGGTAGTTTCAACCATAAGGATCCCTACATGAACACTTTACACAATCTATAGGAAATTAGTGAATGGTCTTCAAAGGCATTGTGGAAAACGAAAATAGCAAACTGAACCTTAATAGTAGAAGCAGAGGCTCCTTGTCTGAAAAGCATAGCTAAAATCTCCAATACCTCAACTGGTGCAGGGAAGGGGTTTAAGACCATTATTGTACGCCCAAACAGAAAATCTTTTCTACTTGCTGTGGTAAAGTTTCCTATTGGAAGGTCTATGGGAAGCCAGTAAGATTTTTTGGACTGGAGAAGATAAATTTTTCTGCCTGGTGACCAATGGAATTGGAGGAGCCAAGCTGTTAGCTTGTTCTAAAGATTGGGGTGCACAAGTCCCTGTGGATGAGACAGATGATCCGGAACCATGGACTCTGAATTAGATAAGGCCACACAAAGAGGAACCACACTTGCCAAGGTCAAAAGTGGGCAATGGGGATCAGCTTTCTTCTCAACCTACTGGCTTTAAGAATCAAAAATGAATAACCTGCCAACAAATAGCACAGCAACAGAAGTAAGCTCCAACAGCACACAGAAGCTGTACCAAAACCATGAAACAGTACTTGATGGGTCAGGATAGACGACTGGGATGCCAAAAACCACTGCAGTAATCTCACGTGAAATCTTGCTAGTGGAACTAAGGTAATGGCAGCTGCCATGGACCCTAAGGCTTGAAGGAATAAGAGTGCAGATACCTTGTTGTTGGAGAGAATGGCTTGTACTTGGGGTCTTAACTTTTGTAGCATGTGTAGAGGAAAGGAAGCTGTACAGGTGGTGGTATTTAGACAGGCTCCTATGAACTCTAGATCTTGAGTAGGACTTGATTCAGATTTTGAGTAGTTAACTGTAATGCCCAGGTGAGCAGAGAGACTAAGAATGAAATCTGGTGCTTGAAGCAGTAGATGCTGGTAGAAGCGGTGATAAACCAGTCCTCTAGATATGGAAAAACTTGGAATCCGTGCAGTCTCAAGTGAACTGTTACTGCTGCCAAACACTCGAACACCCAGGGGATGGGGTAAGGCCAAAGGGCAGCACTCGATTGTAAATGACTGGCTCCTAGCTGAAAGCAGAGGAACCTTCTGGAGCACTTGCCCATTTTTATGTGGTAATATACATCCTGAAGATTTATACAGCACATCCAATTGTCTTCCATTAAGAAGGATAGACTGTACCGGAAACTTTTCAGAAGGACAGGTCTCTGTTACAGCACAAATGTCGATGTTCTCCATTTTAAGGAGTGCTTCGTGCGAGTGCATTTTGAGATTTAGACTTCTAGCGTTGAGATTTTGTAAACTTAAAATATCTCAGCAACCACTCAAGTTGCACACAGTGTCAGCAGCATTTTATTCATCTAGCTGAAAGCTTCTATATGAGCTAAGGAGCTCTGTCTGTGTTACTTGGTTGTTGAGATATTTAGAAAAATGTGAAATTATATCTATATAAATTAATACCATAAAAACAATTAAAATCTATTTACCTGCACCAGACAGAGGTCAAATATTAATGCAGTTGAGTTTGTCATTATGTAAGCTATAAGATGAAATCTTTTAAAACATTGTACATAGCATGGTTTTAGAATTATTGGAAATTTGAACAAACTATGATGACTAGGGGTGTCAGTAGGAATTAACTGCAGATGCACCTGGAGGCATCACTCAGATGTAATGAGTTAAGGAATAGGTAGTGGAAATCGAGAGTTAATGGGGAAGACAAATTTCTGCAGAAGGGATAGCTAGTTAGTGATAAAAAAATGAAAATGGAGTTGACAATAGGGTAGAAACAAAAGAGAAACATATGGTCAGTATCAAATAAATATCAAACAGTATTTGGACAATATCTAGAAGTGTAGAAAGATTGCCGTTATAAAACATATTTGCTTAACTCCAGCACATAAAACCTTTTGGCACAGTGACTTAGCAACAGAAAGCAGAAGTGGTTCTTGCCAAACTTGGGGAGCCTAAAAATAACCAGAGATCCTACAGATGTATTAGCGACATTTCAGAACTTTTTTAAAAACTTGTATGATGCAAAAAATGTAGAAAGAAAGAAAAAGCCCAGATGTAAGTGTTTAAGGAAGACTTCATTATGCCAAGGTCAGAGGTAGAGGAGGCTCAACAACTAATGGAGAAGATAGGAAATGAGACAGTGATGTATATAATCAATCTGCAGGGAAGGTTCCATGACCAGATGTTATTTCTATGGAAATAAAAAGGGAAGAATGGGGAAGATCTGGAAGATTTTGTTTAATACTATTTCAAAAGGAGGGGTAGCAGCAGCATCTTGGAAGAAAGCTATGGCACCTGTATAACCCAAAGAGGGCAAAAAACCCATAAGACCCAGACTAGTACAGACTCATTTCAATTTTAACCACATTCTGAAATGTTTTTCTCTATATTAGATGATTGAGAAAGGTATTTCCAAAATTGAAAGATACGGATCAATGTGGATTTGACATTAATAGAACAATGATGATCCAGAAGAAGTAAAATGTAAGAAAATACTGCTGCTGTTGGTGGGTCTTGATTCAGAGAAAAAGCATTTGAAAGAGTAAGCTGTGACCCCCCCCAGAGTAGTGTAATGGAAGAATCTGAATTCCCCAATAAAATATTAAGGTAAATTAGGGAGGATACATAAAGGATCAGATGCAAAATTAACGTGGGAGGGATCCTGATAAGTTATGTTTCAAAGGAGGAACCAGGCAGGGGTGCCCTTTTTCCCCTTTATTTGCTTTATAATTACAGCTAATTACAAAGAAATCAAGGGATTAAGAAATTCAAGGATATTGGTATGGTAATAAAGTAAAGTTCGATTTACTTGCAGACTATTTTGTACAGGATACATCCAGAAAAGGCCATTTCTGTGTGGTGGAACATTGAAAGTTAAGTCTTTTCAGAATATAAGATCTATGAAGATAAAACAAAGGCTATAATATACTCACTCATAACTTGATCCGGTAATACCTATATTTACAGTTATACAAGATGTTTTATTAGTACTAATTAAAATGGCTTCTTTTATGGCAGTTAAGGATACGTGGGAAGAGACTAAAAAGATAATGCAAAAACTGAGAAACTGGAAGCTCCTGTTTATGAATATGGATAGTAAAATGCAAGTGGTGAAAATGTTTTTAGTCCCTTTAGTTTTACATACAGGGCAGGAATATTTTAACACTAAAAGCGTTGAAATTTATCTGGAAGGGAAATACTGCAAAGTTAAGTGGATAAGATGACCCTCCCAACAGGGTGGTTTAGGATTACATGATATGAAGAGATTTTAGAGCTACACAGTTGAAGCTCATATATGTAAGAAGCAAAATGTTACAATTCAAAGCGAAAAGTGATGATGAAGGCGGGGAGTTCAAGAAATAAAAAGAGGGTGAGATTTTGGATGCAAAGTCTTGAGAATAACAGCTACCATACAGATTATATTCATAAAGTTGCAGAAAATATTCTAAGAACTAAGCCAACATGATAATGGAGAAAGGAGATTTTGCCACTAGGGGTGGCTGCAAGTAGGAGTACAGAAGATAGGTGGGAGGGAACTGGAATTTACTGGAAAAAAACAGGCAAATAAACCAAGGTACTGGGACCAAATAACAATAGGCAAGGTAACACAGTGGGATGACGCCAAGTAGTAGTTCGGACTGCGGGTTAAAGACTGCCCTACCTACTAGAGATGGACAGAGCATGGGCCAAGAGAAAGGGATAGGAGAGTCCTAAGTGAAAAGCCTGCTCTGGTAGAGCATTTACCTGAATCGAGAACAGACGTGGTTGTTAAAAAAGGGATAATTAGTAGGGCATACAAAGTGTTGCATGACGACCAAGAATCAGTCAGGAGGGGTTAGAAAAGATTGGGAAGACGGACTGAAAAAGCACTTCCAAGCGAACAGTGAGAGGACATAAGTATGGCTCTCAACTACACAACAAAATTCAGGTTTAGTATTTTGCTTGGAAGTATTTGCATAGGTATTGTTGTACCACAAGGAGAATTCAAATAATTTTTTCCCTCTGGTAGATAGCAAATGTTGGAGGTGTGAAGGGGAAGAAAGAGGTAACTGGGAAAGTATTTTTGGGAGTGCAGAGAGTCAGCAGATTATAAAAACTCCATGCAGAGTATTCAGTCAGAAACATTGTGTGAGCAAATGGTTGTAACACAGAAAGTTGTTCTTTTGAGCTGGGACTCGGGGGTCTGAAATGGCTAAACACAGTAAGGCAATAAGTTTAATTTTGTTGCCTGCCAAAAAAATAAATTACCAGAAAACAGAGATCAAAATGTAAAACTGTGTTTGAAGTATTTAACACTGTAAAAGAGATAAACTGGAAGAGGTATCTTTAGAAAAGGGAAGGAGCAAATTACATAGAAATAAATGGAATTTGTGGGAACAATACATGAACAATGTTCAGGAGAAGGAGGGAGAATGTATATAACATTGGACTGAGAAAAAGAAAACGTAATGTATAATGTATGTAAGTGGAAAAAAAATGTTAACAGGAAACTGTGTCTTACTATAACTTGGCATCTGTGCTGTCAATCTTCATTCCTCCTCATGATGGGGTCTTGAATTGAATCCTCCGATCCGGCTTGGCCACATTCTCCAGACTTGGATCAGACTCTCTAGCTCCTCCCTCTTACCCATAATGCACTACACCCACACAGGCACCTCGGATCGGGTTTACCGATTCATCATACATCTAACCAGAAAAGGATAGAAGAAAGGTTCCATGTCTGAGCCTCATTTGCCTAAGAGTTCTGCTATCTTTTATAAATCCTCTAGAAGAATAAGACGGGGGGTGGCTGGGTGGCAAAGTGAGGGGGAATGAAGATGAACAGCAAAGATGCCAAGTTATGGTAAGACATAACTTTCAAATCTGATGTTGTCCCCTTCACGATAGAGTCAGAGTCCCCAGTTACATGATTCCACCTCATGGAAGGATACGCCTAAGCACCATTGAGACAAAGGAAGACCTGCTCCTCAAGATTATATCCAATTTAAAGTGTGCAACAAAGGTGCGATTGTTGGACCAAGGCAGACGTAGGAGCCACAGATCTGTAGAATGCACTATAGGAGATCGGGGCAGTTCTAAGCCTTTTTGTGAATAAAAGGAGGTGAAACAACCAGTAATCCATTTTTGCCAATGTAATTTTAGACACTGTTCGGCCTAGTTTGTTAGTAGAGAAGGCTACTAACAATTGGTCTGACTTCCTGTGCTGCCTTGTTCTGTGCAGATAAAGTAGTCGTCTACAAATAGAGAAGATGTAGAATATACTGTCCTTTGTTAGAAAATTTTGGAAAGAACACTGGTAACTGAATGGACTGGTTAGCATTTTCCATGGCTACTTTAAGCATAAAAGAGGGATTGGTATGCAGGGAAACCCTGCCCTTATGAAAAATTACTTAAGGAGATTTGGAAGATAAAGCCTGCAGTTTGGAAATTCTCTTTGAAGTAATGGCTACTAAAAGGATAGTCTTTCATGACAATGTCACAAGTGGCTGCTGGCTCGAAGGGTCTCAGAGTCGAACTCTGCAGCACAAAAGAGAGCTCTCAAGGTGGAGGGGGGTCCTTAGTGGGATGTCCCAGCAAGATGATACCTTTCATAAAGGCTTTGCATAATCTAAAGATAGACAAGGAACAAGATTGGCTAGCAGTATGAAGATTAGAAATTGCAGCTATTTGAAGCTTGATGGTAGAGAAGCTTGCTCCTTCCTTAGAGTACTAAGAAAAGCAGAATATCTGACACTGGTGAGAACGGACCAATATTTCTATTTGTAGCCCAAAGTGTGAACCCCTTCCACTTATTGTCGTCAACTTTCTGAGTTGAAACCTTCTGTGAGGCTAGGATTATGTTATGGACTGGGGAAGCAAGCAAGCCTGGACTGTGTCACCATGGCTGGAAGTGGAGAAAACCATGAGGTCAACTTGAGGGTGTGAAGATTTGGGTGCTGCAATTCTGACGGTTGAGAGAAGAGGTTCTGTCTTGGCTCCAGTATCCACTGAGTATATTTCATATGCGACCACAGGAAGGGAAAAGTACAGTTGTGTACACTTACCATAAATGTAGATGTTAGAGTGTATTCACTGTTGCAGTCATTACATTTGGGTTATCTGCTTGCAGGTAGCCCTCAGTTGGCCTGATTAACAAAGTCTTGGGTCCTGTGTCAGTTGCTGTCCCTTCTTCCATAACGTCAGGGGAATAAAACATGCAGCCGATGCCATTACATCAGTTTTTCTTGCCCCAGATGTCAGGTGCCTTCCTAATGGGAAGCAATTAAATATAAAAGTACAATGATAAACCTCCAACAAAAAAGCAAATACACCAGAAAGCTTTGAAGCATAGTAAAGGAAAGTAGAGGTATAACCAAAAGTAGTTAGGGGGCTGGAGGGAGGGTAACCAGGACTGCAACAGTGAATACACTCAAACATCTACATTTATGGTATGTGTACACAACTGTACTATGTTCTTCGTGTTTCACTGTTACAGTCATTACATTTGGGTAGGTTCCCAAAGCTATGGTTGGGAGGAGGAATTTAAATAGCATTATGACCAGCTATAAGGCCCTGCAAGACTACAGTGACAAAGCCAGCTCTGGATTTAGAGAAAATTGGCAAATGATAATGCTTGGTGAAGGTATGTACAGAAATCCAGGTAGCAGCTTCTAGGATGTCCCTGGTAGGTACACCTCTGAGAAAGTAAAAATACAAACAGAAGAACACCAAACGTCCAATAAACTATTCCTGGAGAACGAAGTTCTTTAAGTGAATATCCACAAGCGCTTTCGCCTGAGACTATGTCAGGCTTTATCAAGATAGTCACACCTCATAATAAAATACCTTATATAGTCAAAACATTAATTGAATTAACTCATAACTAATTGGGTAATTGAATGAATGATTCATAACATTTAGAATTTTCCATTATATTGCTTGGATTTTCTATACAAAGTTTTACCAAGCATAATTTCAAACTAATAATCATTAAAAATGTGTATAGCATCAAAAAATAGTAGATCAATTTACATAGTTATGTTGTTAAATAAATGATTCAATTCTGTAAACAAGTTAAAAACCTTATATTACTAAATGTCTCTTAAAAACAAACAACTTTACAATAAAAACCATACAATAATCATACTAAAAAATCATTAATTAATGATTTGTGTCAGAGTATGAATAATGTAAAATGGTACATATATAATTTTATATTGAAACTGACCAACTATTGGATCTCTTAAAAGTATGTAAACAATATCTGTGAGAGAGTCATATAACAATATAAAAATTGGGGACAATACATTAATATAGCTGAAAGGCAAAAATAAATGTATCAACCTTGTCCACAGTGAAATTTAAAACTAGGTGTATGCCTAAACCATTCTTACGCCATTAAATCAAACTGTGTACCTTTCTCTGTTTGATGTAAATGTGTAACAGTTAACATTAATTTCAATAAACGTAAAAATAAGCCTAATTAAACAGCAGTGTTATAATTTTGCTTGGTTTAACCTTAAAATGCAACTAATACTGATGGCCTCATTCATCCCTGGTGGTCTGGAGGCATCTAATCTTAGTTGCCATATTAATTCTTGTTGTTCTAATCTGGACTCCCAATCCCCACCTCTTGGGTTTATGGGCACTTGTTCTAATACCATGAATCTTAACAACATGTTGGGACAAACTGAGAGGTGCTTAAAAAATGCATTGTTGTCCTTTCTCTTTTGAATGTCGTATAAATGCTCGTAAATGCGTTTACGTAATGTCCTTTCAGTTTTCCCCACATAAAAACTCCCACATGTCAGGCATATCCCGAAGTAAATGACCCCTTTGGATGCACAATTATAATATGCCGTAGATTTGATGTTGAAATTTCTTTGTTTAATGAAGTAACTGCTACCATTCATTATGTATGGACATTGCTTGCAGCTATTGCATTTAAAAGTACCAACCCTTGTGTCATGTGAATTACTGTCATGATATTGTTGTTTTTCAAACATATTTTTCAAATTAGTATTCCTAATGTTGACAAACTTTGGTTCCAGTGGTAAGTATTTAGCAGTTTCTTCACTAGATTTAAGTACTGGCCAATATTTTAAAATAGTGTTTTTTTACTTCTAATGAGTCATTGTTAAAGGTGTGTATGAAAGCTTTTTGATGTTCAGTAACCACAGTATTAGTTGTTGTGGGAGTTTGTTTCTTAGATTTGCCTAACAGCGGGAAAAAGTGGTTGACCCTTTTATTCTTAACCTCCAAAAGAATATTTTCAATCAACCTCTTGGGATAACCTCTTTCCAGAAAGAATTTGGTTAAAAGTATGGATTCCTTTTCGAAAAGATTCTCAGTACTGCACATAGCGATGCTCTGATAAATTGCCCCTTTATAATTCCTTTCTTTTGTGAGTAAGGGTGTCCACTATTATAATGCAAATATGCATTTGAAAATGTGTTTTTTCTAAAAATTGTTGACTCAAACACATTTTCTTCTCTATTTTTAATGAGTGAAACGTCCAAATAATTAACCATGTTTTCACTTATATTGTGTGTAAATCTTAAAAAATCTGTAGAGTTGTTAATATGTACTAGAAAGTCCTGCAGATCTGCAAAACTACCATCCCACAAAATGCATATGTCGTCCAGGTATCTATGGTAGTGTATGATGTTTCTATTCCATGCTGTAGAAAATATGTATGTTTCTTCCCAAAAATATAAAACAATGTTGGCGTATGCAGAGGCATAAGGTGCGCCCATTGCCACACCTTTCCTCTGCTTGAAAATTTCTCCATTGAAAAAAATGAAATTGTTGTGTAAGATGATAGTTATGAGTTAATTCAATTAATGTTTTGACTATATAAGGTATTTTATTATGAGGTGTGACTATCTTGATAAAGCCTGACAGTCTCAGGCGAAAGCACTTGTGGATATTCACTTCCTACTGTGTGTTTTTGCATTAAAGAACTTCGTTCTCCAGGAATAGTTTATTGGACGTTTGGTGTTCTTCTGTTTGTATTTTTACTTGTTCGTGTTGGGATTCTGCTTCTTTTTACTACACCTCTGAGAAAGGCTGTAGCGTTAGATGCAGCCCTGGTGGAGTGAGGTCTGATTCCCCAGGGGGATAGGTTTTCCATAGTGCTTATAGCAGAAATGAATGCAATGGCCTATCCATTTAGAAATGGTTTGCTTTGAAATAGCCTTTCCCTCTGCCCCAGCAGCAAAGGCCACCAGCAGTTGTTCAGACTTCCTTTGAGGTTTAGTCCTGTCCATGTAGAAGCTAATTTGTCTGTGCACATCTCAGGAATGCAGTATCCGTTCCCCTTTGTTCTGTGAATTGGTAAAAAAGGTAGTCAAATAAATGGACCGATTAAGAGCCACACTGAATACCACCTTGGGCATGAAGGATGGATTGGTTCTGAGGGACACCCTGTCCACATGAAAGATGATGACAGGCTCCACTGCCATAAGGGCCTGTAATTCAGATACCCTTCTAGCTGAAGTGTTTGCTAAAAGGAAAGCTGTTTTCCAAGAAAGAAATGTCAAATCCGCAGTAACAGCTGGCTCGAAAGGAGGTAGAGTGAGTTTCTCCAAAACAAAGTTAAGGTCCCAGGCTGGGGTAGGAGCTCTCCTGGGTTGTCTCAAATTTCTGGCCCCTCTGAGGAACTGCATGAGCAGTGGATGAGAGAAGAGGGGAGGTTCTGTGTTACAATGAGCTGAAATGACTGAAGCGTGGATTTTAATGGGGGAAAAAAGACAGGTCCTTGTGAAGCATCTCAGTTAAGTATTGTAAAATTTGAAGTAAATTGGCTGCTGCTGTGCTCATCCCTTGAGATTGGTTCCAGGCACAGAATCTTTTCCATTTTTCAGCATAAGATTTTCTAGTACTAGGCATCCTTGCCTCTAAAATGATATCCATCACAGGTTTACTGAGGGATGGTAAAAGAGAGATTAGGTAATCAGCCAGGCTGCATGGTTCAGTGTTAGAAGCTGAAGGTGCAGAATCTGGTTCTCCTGCTGCGGCAACAGGGAAGGAGTCTGAGGCAGGTGCCATGGGGATAGCTGTGACACACTGTGCAGGAGGGGGTACCAGTGTTGGTATGGCCAGTCTGGAGCAATCAAATTCATCCTTTGTTTGTCCTGTTTGATTTTTAGCAGTATTTTGGTGAGCAGGGGCAGAAGGGGGAAGGCATAGACTGATGGGATTTTCCAGCTGAAAAGACAGAGCATCCACTTTCCATGCTTGTTTGTGGGGAATCCTTGTGCAAAATTTGTCCAATTGGTAGTTCTGGGGAGCAGCAAATAGGTCTATATCTGGGCTCCTCCATTTGCTTGTCAACATGCTGAAAATCCTTGGTTCCAGTTTCCACTTGTGTGGGTCCATGAGGTTTCTGCTTAGTCCGTCTGCCAGAGTATTTAATTTTCCTGGCAGGAATTGAGCTTGAAGGTGCACTTGTTAGCGCAAGGCTGTGTTCCACAATGCCATGGCTAGACTGCAAAAGGGGTAAGAATGTGTACTCCCCTGCTTGTTTATGTACCACATAACAGTGGTGTTGTCCGTCTTTACCATTAGTTGTCCTGGAAGAATGTGGTCCTTGAAGGCTGTCAGAGCATTCTGTACAGCTAACATTTCTTTTTGATTGATATGCAGGTGCATTTGACGTGGGTTCCATTTGTCCTGAATGCACTTCCCTGCCAGGTGAGCCCCCAATGCATAGTCTGATGCATCTGTTGTTAGGGTTTGGGCGGCAGGGGGTGGTGTGAAAGATAGTCCCTTGTTTTGGTGGCAGGCCTCTGCCCACCAAAGGAACTCTAGGCGTAGGCAAAGTATGATGCAGATCATTGCTTCTAGATCTTGAGAATCTTGACACCATAGGCTTTTTAGATACCACTGTAGTTCTCATATGCAACCTTGCATATGGAATTACAAAAATGCAGGAGGCCATGAACTCCAAGGCTTGCAGTATTTGTCTTGCAGATAGCAGGGTTTTTGTGGCCACTTGTTTGTAGTAGGTTGTCAAATGAATTTGTTTCTCTGGCATGAGGTAAGCCATCTGGGTAGTTATATTCAAGGTTGCTCCTAGGAATATAATTTGTTGACCGGGTACCAGGTGAGATTTTTTTTTTTTGTTTATGGTGTACCCCAGACAGGTTAGAACCCTTTGTACAAAGGCCAGATTCAAAAGTATGTCCTGGCTTTCTGTCTGAATTAGACAATCGTCTAGGTATGGGTATATATGAATATTTCTTTGCCTGCAAAATTCAATAACTGGAGCTAAACAGTTTGTGAATACCTTGGGCACAGTGGATAAGCCAAAGGGCAGTGCAAAGAACTGATGGTGTGTGTAACCTGCTTTGAAGCAAAGGTATCTTCTGCAAGATTCCCTGATTGGGATGTGCAGGTATGCTTCTTTTAAATCTAGTGTTGCCAACCAGGCGTCTTTGCCTAGCATAGGAAGCAACTGGTGAAGAGTCGGCATCTTGAATTTTGGAATCTCCAAAAAGGTATTTAGAGTAGACAGGTCCAGGATAGGACACCATGAATTGTCTTTTCTGGGTACCAGGAAAAGTTTCTAGTAGAAACCTTATCCCTTTTCCTCTTCTGGTACCAATTGAATAGCCCCCATGCTTAAGAGGGAGAAAGTACTTGTTTTTGGGCCTCTGCCCACTGATTTGACGGTAGGTCCGGCCACCCGTTTGGTGTTGGCAACATGTGAAAGTGAAATCTGTATCCCTGGGACACTATTTAAAACCCATTTGCCCTGGGTAATGAGTTCCCAGTTCTTTGCATGAACAGCAATCTTTTCCCCGAAAGAGGCAGTCAGTTGATAAGTGCTTGGAAATTTTAAAAGGAAGTCATTGAAACAGTTTACCATAGGGGGGAGTCTTATTACTCCCAGATTTGGAAGTGGAGGCCCCCCGCTGCGTACTCCTGTGTGTCCCCTGGTACTGAAACTTGGGGTTTCTGCTGTGTCTGGGCTTGGCTTGAGAAGACCTGGAAGGGCTGGAAAGGACCATTTTTTAGAGGATCAGTGCCTACTAAATCTAGGAGGCTAAGAAATCTTTAGCAGTCTGCATAAGCTTCCATCTTTTTAAGAACTTCCTCTGCCATGTTGCCAAACAGGTGGCCCTGATTTAAGGCAGCATCCAACAATTTAGCTTTAACATGATCAGGTAATTATTGCTCCTTAAGCCAAGCATGCCTTCTGAGCACAGACCCAGTAACAGCAGCCCTGCAAGAGGCCTCTAATGAATCAAAACCACATTGCAAAGTGTTTTCCAACCTGTTCAGCAGAATGCATTAAATCCTGTAATTCTTTATTTTCCACAGAGTCAGGAATCATCATTTTCTATTTAAGCAATCCAATAACATGTTGCTGATACTCTGACATATGAAACTGACAGTTGTTTAAAGCCCTAATGGCCAAGGTTACAGAAGTGCAAACCTTCTTTGGCCAAGGTTGCAGAAGTGTAAACCTTCTTTCCTCATCTATCAAGCGTCCTGGAGTCTCTATCAGAAGGGGTAGCCTTAATGCCCTTGGGCCCCTGAGAACTAGTCTCCGGATCCGCAATAGGATTTTTATAAAGGAACTTGTGTGACTCAGGGACCCTGTAGTATCAGTCAGGTTTTTCTGGGAGCAGGAGGCAAGGAATCAGGGGCTAAACTAGATTCTGAAAAAGCATCATCAACAATGTCTAGTACAGGAGGAATAGCTAAAGGCATATGCTGAGGCAGGAGTAAGAAATCCCTGAGCCTCTTTTTTGAATCAGAAAAATCCTGGCTTTCCCAATGGAAATGCTACCTTAGAGTATGTAAGGTTTCACCAAAAGAAAAATCCTCTGGAGGGGAGGCAGAGGGAATAGAGTCCTCTGCATCAGAATCCTCATAAGTAGACGAGGGCAAATCCAGATCAGAAGAATCAGAAAAAACAGAATCCTGGTCAGAAGATTGCCTCTAAAATGATATCCATCACTGGTTTACTGAGGGATAGTAAAGGAGAGATTAGGTAATTAGCCAGGCTGCTAGGTTCAGTGTTTGAAGCTGAGGGTGCAGAATCTGGTTCTCCTGCTGAGAAAGCAGGGTAGGAGTCTGAGGCAGGTGCCATGGGGCCAACAGTGGTACACTGCGCAAGAGAGGATACCAGTGTTGGTGAGGCCAGTCTGGTGCAATCAAAATTGTCCTTGGTTTGTCTTGCTTGATCTTTAGTAGTACCTTGGAGAGCAGAGGCAGAGGAGGAAAGGCATAAACCGATAGGTTTTTCCGATTCACTTTCCAAGCTTGTCTGTGGGGAGTCCTTGTGCAAAATTTGTCCAATTGATAGTTCTGGTGGGAGGCAAACGGGTCTATATCTGGGCTCCCCCATTTGCTTGTCAACATGCTGAAAATCCTTGGTTCCAGTTTCCACTCGTGTGGGTCTGCTTAGTTCGTCTGCCAGTGTATTTAGTTTCCCTGGCAGGAATTGAGCCTGTAGATGCACTTAGTAGCTCAAGGCTGTGCTCCACAATGCCATGGCTAATCTGCAGAAGGGGTAAGAATGCGTACCCCCCTGCTTGTTTATTGTCCTGGAAGAATTTGTTCCTTGAAGGCTATCAGAGCATTCTGTACAGCTAACATTTTTTTTTTACTGATATGCAGGTGCATTTGACTTGGGATCCATTTGCCCTGAATGGACTTCCCTGCCAGGTGAGCCTCCCCATGCACAGTCTGATGAGTCTGTTAGGGTTTTGGTGGCAGGGGGTAGTGGGAATGAAGTCCCTTGTTTTCGTGGCAGGCCTCTGCCCACCAAAGGAACTCTAGGCGTAAGCAAGGTATGATAGGAATTATTGCTTCT
This sequence comes from Protopterus annectens, assembly GCF_019279795.1. Taxonomy (NCBI): domain Eukaryota; kingdom Metazoa; phylum Chordata; order Ceratodontiformes; family Protopteridae; genus Protopterus; species Protopterus annectens. Next base: position 112,048,668 of record NC_056749.1, read on the forward strand.
AGATCCTGAGAATGTTGACACCATAGGCTTTTTAAAGACCATTGTAGTTTCCTCATATGCAGTCTTGCATATGGAATTAGCAGTAGACATATGGCCATGAACCCAAGACCTGCAGTATTTTTCTTGCGGATTGGTGGGTTCTGGTGGCCATTTGTTTGAAGTAGGCTGTCAGATGAGACTTGTTTTTCTGAAATGAGGAATGCCATCTGGGACGTTGTGTCCAAGCTTATTCCCAGGAATACAATTTTTTGACTGGGTGCCAGTTTTGATTTCTTTTCGTTGATGGTGTACCCCAAGGAAGTGAGAAGGCGTTTTACAAATGTCAGGTGCTGCAACAGCCATTCTTGACTGTCTGCCTGAATCAGGCAGTCGTCCAAGTAAGGGTAAATTTGGATATTTCTTTGCCTGCAGCATGCAATGGCTGGAGCCAGGCATTTTGTGAAAACTCTGGGTGCAGTAGATAAGCCAAAGGGAAGGGCAGAGAACTGATAATGCAGAGATCCTGCCCTGAAACGTAGATACTTCCTGCATGACTCCCTTATGGGGATGCACAGATGGGCTTATTTTAAGTCTAGGGTGACTAACCAGGCATCCTTGGCTAGCATAGGAAGAAGCTGTTGCAATGTAAGCATTTTGAATTTTCGTACCACCAGGAAGGTGTTGAGAATAAAAGATCCAGGATTGGTCACCAAAAGCCCTCTTGTCTGGAATAGAATCCTTGACCCCTCTCTCCAACTATAACCAGCTGAATAGCCCTGATATTCAGCAGGGAAGCTACTTGGTTTTGAGCCTCTGCGCACTGGTTTGGAGGAAGGCTGGAAACCTGTTTGGGGTTGGCAGTGCATGGAAATAAAATTTGTACCCTTGGGCTACCATGTTGAGGACCTACAGGGTCCTGTGTGATGGACATCCAGTTTTTTGCACGAAGGGCAAGTTTTCCTCCTAGGGGCACAAACAATTGGGCAGGGCTGGAGTAAGGAAGTCATTGTGAATTTTTTCCGTAGGAAGGTGGATTACCACTCCCTGCTTTAGTGGTGGGGGCACTCCATTGCTTAGATCTCTGCATACTCAGACTGTGGTCTGGGTGGTCAGTTTCCCCTGGATCTGGTTTGAGAAGGCCTAGAGGGGGCTGGAAAAGACCAGTGTTTGGAAGGGCAATGCCTACTGAATCTAGTGGGGGGGGGGGTGCACTTGTAAGAATTCTTTAACAATCTGCATAGACAGCTTTTTCTTCCATCTTTTTAAGAACCTCTTCTGCTTTGGTGCCAAACAAACTGTCCTTGTTCAAAGGAGCTTCTAGTAACTTTGACTTGACATGGTCTGGCAAGGTCTACTCCTTTAGCCAAGCATGTCTTCTCAGTACATAGCCAGTGACCGCTGCCCTGCAACATGCTTCTAGAAGTATGCTTGTTGACTTGGCTTGCAGAGTGCATAAGCTCCTGCAATTCTTTATTTTCTGCACAGACTGTAAAGGTTGCCACTTTTTGTTTAATAAGTTCCGTAATATGTTGCACCATGTAAAACTGACAATTCAATGCCCCAATAGCAAGAGTTGCAAAGGTATATACATTCTTACCCCCATCTAGCCAAAGCGCTGGAATCCCTGTCCGAAGGGGTGGGATTCTTGGCTGTACTTGCCTTGATACCTTTAGGCCCAGAGAAATAATCTCTGGGTCAGCAGCAGGATTCTTAAAAATACATTTGTGAGTGTCGGGTACTCTGTAGTACCAGTCTGGTTTCCTAGGAGCAGGAGGAAAAGTGTCAGGAGTAAGACTGGATTCCATAAAAATATCAACAATATCCAGGACAGGGGGGAATTGTTAAAGGTCTGTGCTGAGGCAACTCTAGAAATTCTCCTAGTCTCTTTTTGGACTGAGGATAGTCTTGGCATTTCCAGTGGAAATGCTCTCTTAAGGTATGCAAGGTTTCACCAAAAGAAAAATCCTCTGGAGGGGAGGCAGAGGGAATGGATTCCTCTGCATCTGAATCCTCATAAGCAGACAAGGGCAGGTCTTCATAATCAGAAATCTCACAGTCATCGGACTCCTGGTCTGTAGAAGCTGAAGGGGACTGGTCTCTTTCTCTTAGCAGGGGAAGGCTGAATTCCCCATAATCAGCGTAATAAGGTCTTCGGCCATTCTAAGCATTTGTTTTTGTGGCATGGGAGCAGGAGCATGCGCTTTGGTCGTCGGTTTTCTAGGCGTAGTGTGTACTCTGTGCTCGGTAGTTTTGGTTAAAAAAGAAGTCAGTTTGAGCCGAACATTGGTTAAGTGAAGAACTGCCTCAGAAGCCGGTGCCTGCACAGCAGCTCCGGACCCATCCAAGGTAGAGACATCTGCAGGTTCCATAGTTGAAGTGTCTCATGGCATACCGGACTCCGAATGGGTCTCTGTAGAGGCCTGCAAATCCACTGAAGCGGGCATCAGGGAGCTGCGGAAGCGCCTCACTGAGTAGCGGTGGATTGGCGACTAGCTTAATGGAAGCGTCGTTGGCAGCTTTGGACCTATGGAGTTTGTCTCTGTCTTTATCCTCAAGTTTTTTTTGGAATATCAGTAGTCTGATGACTTACCAAAGCCATTTCAGAATACAGAGATCGAGAGCAAAAGAATTGTGACAAAGAGCCCGACGATGAATGGTTCGGGCGTTAAGGCACAAAACCGACAGCGAGATACGTCGTGGTCTGGGCCTAAACAGACGATGCAGTAGGAATGAAAATCTCTGAGGTATTTGCCTTCCACAGGCAAGACAATTGTTAACTTTTTCTGACATCTGTTAGAGCAAGAAAAAAGGATCCCCAACGGGGTACTTAGCTTTCAAAGACTTCAGGATCATTCAATTCGTAAACGAAAATTCAGGTAGAGGCCGACCGGCACTTGCAAAAGTACAGTTGTGTACACTTACTATAAATGTAGATGTTTGACTGTATTCACTGTTGCAGTCCTCACAGATGGGTTATCCGGTTCCCGGTAACCCTCAGTCGGCCCGAATACCAGAGTCCTTGGTATATGACGTCAGCTGCTGCCGGTTGTAAAACTGACGTCAGTACGTCGGGTATAAACGGAAGCAGCAAATGCCATTTCCTCAGTTTTTCTTGCCTTAACTGTCTGGAGCCCCCAAAAGAAGGCTAATCTAGGAATGGTAGCACCCTGGACACAAGTCATACAAAAAATAAAAATCCATAGTCTGTGCTTTGGGAAAAAAGGGGGAATGGAAGGTGGGAAACCAGGACTGCAACAGTGAATACACTTGAACATCTACATTTATGGTAAGTGTACACAACTGTACTAGGTGTATACTGTAACAGTAAATACACTCGAACATCTACATTTATGGTATGTTTACACAACTGTACTATGTGTATACTGTAACAGTAAATACACTCGAACATCTACATTTATGGTAAGTGTACACAACTGTACTATCTTCTTCGTGTTTCACTGTTGCAGTCCTAACATATGGGTTGATTCCCAAAGCCCAGTAAGAAGATAAAGGGGGGAGGAAGGAGTGCAGATTAAGGTTTGGTAAGGAGGCCCTGCAAAACTGCAGAGGCAAAACCAGCCCTGAATTTAGAAAACAAAGATGGATTGCAATGGTTTGTGAAAGTATGGACAGAAGACCAAGTAGCTGCTTCTAGAATGTCCTTAGTAGGCACACCTCTCAAAGGCTGCAGAGGTAGAGGCTTGCTCTAGCAGAATGGGTCCCAATACCCTGAGGTGGAACCTTTCCATGCTACAGGTACCAAAAGTGAATACAATGAGCAGTCCCATTTGGAGAGGGTTTGTTTTGAAATAGCTTTACCCTGAGCCCCAGGAGCAAAACTAACCAGTAACTGTTCAGATTTTCAAAAGGATTTAGTCCTGTAAAATCTCAGCTGTCTATGCACATCAAGAGAGTGCAAAATCATTTCCCCTTTATTTTGGGGATTGTTGAAAAATGTAGGCAGGCGAATAGACTGGTTAAGGCATAAAGGAGGGATTGGTTCTCAGAGAAACCTGATCTGAGTGCAAAATAATGAAATGTTCTACTACCATTAAGGCTTGCAGCTCGGATACCCTTCTAACTGAGGTAATAACTAAAAGGAAAGCAGTCTTCCAGGATAGAAACTTCAAATCTGCAGAGACAGCTGGGTTCAAAGGGAGGCAGAGTAAGTTTTTCCAGGACAAAATTAAAATCACAAGCAGGAGTAGGAGCTCTTCTGGGAGATCTAAGATTACTAACTCCTCCTCAGGAACAGTTTCAAAGGGTGAGAAAAAAATGGGCTGCTCAAACTGAACAATGAGCCGAAATTGCTAAAGTGTGAATTTTAATTGAAGAAAAAGAAAGTCCACCATTACGCAATCCTGCTAGATAGTCAAGAATGAATGAAAGAGAAGGATGAGAAGAGTCTTCTCCTTTAGCTAGCATCCAAGAGCAACATCTCTTCCATTTATCTGCATAGGATTTTCTTGTGCTAGGCCTCCTGGCCTCATGAAGAACTTCAACCACCTGTTGGGAAAGATTTAAGGTATTAGTCAGGCAGTCAAATGCAGAGTTTGAAGATGAGGATGAAGGAACTTTCCTCCTCCCTGAATCAACAGATCTGGTACCAGGGGAAGATGCCAAGGTTGAGCCTGGGAAAGGTTGTGAAGGAGGGGATACTAATGCTGCCTGGGCCAATCTGGTGCTATCAGAATTAGCCTTTGGTTTTTCGTCCCTTACCTTTAGCAGCACTCTGGGAAGAAAAGGCAGAAGAGGGACTACATAAACAGAGATGTGTCATGGGAAGGACAACGCATCCACCCTCCAAGCTTTGTTGTGAAACTCCCTGGAGCAGAAGGTTGGAAGGAGATGATTGGTGTGAGAGGAGAAAAGATCCACTTGTGGGGTGCGCCAATGATGAGTGATGTGATGGAAAATGTTCCTGTTCAGTTGCCACTCATAAGGATCCAGAACATGTCTGCTCAAATGATCCACCAAGGAGTTTAGCCTCCCTGGAAGATAGTGGGTTATTAGATGTAAGCCCATGGATGCTGCTATGGACCACAGTCTCATGCTTTGTCTGCACAAGGGGTAAGTGCGAGTCCCCCCCCCCCTGCTTGTTGATGTACCACATGACTGAGGTATTGTCTGTCCTGATTAGCAGAGTCCCAGGGTAGAGTATTTCCTTGAAAGCCAGCAAGGCCTGCTGCACTGCCATCAATTCTTTTAAGTTTATGTGCAGATGAATCTGCTGGGTGCTCCAAGTCCCCTGTATGCCGCTGCCCTCCAGATGAGCCCCCCCGATGCAACATCTGAGGTGTCTGTGGTGAGAGTCTAGCTGGCAGGCGGTGGGTGGAAAGGCAGACCCTTGTTCTGAGAACAGGCGGTTGCCCACCAGAGGAACTCCATTTGCAGACAGGGAATCAGGGGAAGAATCAAGTCTAAGCCCTGTGTGTTGACACCAAAGATTCTTGAGGTACCACTGAAGTTTTCTCATATACAGCCTTGCATATGGGATCATCAAAATACATGAAGCCATGAACCCCAGTGCTTGCAAGAATCGCCTTGCAGAGCTGGGTCATGCTTGCCAAGTTCATGAAGTAAGCAGAAAGATCTTCTTGCTTCTGTTGAGGGAGAAATGTCATCTGGGTGACTATTCAGACTCGCTCCCAGGAAAACAATCTCCCTTGAAGGAACCAACCGACTTATTTTCGTTGCAAGTGTAACCCAAAGAGGTGAGAATGTTCTTCACGAAATCCAAATCTTTTTCTAATTGTTCTGGGGAGTTTGCTTGAATGAGACAGTCGTCCAGGTAAGGATAAATTTGAATGTTTCTCTGCCTGCAAAAAGCAACGGCTGGAGCCAGGCACTTCGTACAAATTCTGGGAGCAGTACAAAGGGCAATACAAAGAATTGAAAGTGTTGCTCCCCAGCCCTTAAGCGAAAGAATTGCCTGCAACTTTCCCTTACTGGGGATGTGCAGATAAGCCTCTTTGAGATCCAAAGTTACCAGCCATGAATCCTTGTCCAGCATTGGTAGTAATTGTTGAAGGGTGAGCATCTTGAATTTGGGAATAACCAGAAAAGTGTTTAGAATAGACAGATCCAGAATAGGGTGCCACCTGCCCCCTTTCTTGGGTACCAGAAAAAGCCTTGAATAAAAACCTAGGCCTGCCTTATTTGCAGGAACTGGCTCTATGGCTCCCATAGTCAATACAGAAGAAATCTGAGTTTCTACCTCTGCCTTGAGAGTTTTGGGCATGTCTGGGAACCCTTGTAAAACATGGAAGGTGTGAAAGTAAAACTTGTAACATTGGTTTACTATATTGAGTACCCATTTGTCATCTGTGATGGTAGACCATACCTCTGCGAACCTGGCTAAACTTCCCCCCAAAGGAAAACCATGGTCTGCAGAGGTAGGCACAAGAAGGCCGGAGTCCTTGAGAGTGCTTGTTTTGGGAAGCTGGCTTAAAACTCCCCGGTTTAGCAGAGGAAGAATGCCATTGTTTAGCCCTTTGAGGGGCAGAAGCCTGCCCTCTGGAAGATCTGAAACCCCCTAGGCCTAGGGCGATCCTGCTTACCAGGATCAGGGAAAGACCAATTCTTGGAAGAATAATGCCTACTAAACTGAGGAGGCTGAACTTGAAGGAAATCTTTTACAGCTTGCATAGATTTTGCCTTATCCTCCAACTTTTTCAGTACCTTCTCAGCCTTACCAAAAAGATTGTCCTTGTACAAAGGAACATCCAGCAATTTAGACTTAACTGGTTCAGAAAGAGGCTGCTCCCCGAACCAAGCATGCCTTCTAATTATGGAACCAGTAGTTGCTGCTCTGCAGGAAGTTTCCAAAGTGTCAAAACCACAATGAAGTGAATGCTTATTAACTAATGTGGCAGAATTTAGTAAGTCTTGTAAATCTTTGTTTTCCGTCATGGAAGGAATATCTCCAAGTTTAGCCTTAATAGCCTCCAATGTATGCTGCTGATACTTAAGCATGTGAAAAAGACAATTTATGGATCTAATGGCAAAAGCTGCAGAAGTATAGACTTTTTTACTCCACCTGTCCAAGGCCCTAGATTCCTTATCAGAAGGCACAGGGTTTCTAGCGGTTATAGCCTTAACACAATTGGGGACTTGAGAAATAATTTCTGGATTAGCAGTAGGGTTTCTAAAAAGGAATTGAGATTCAGGAACCCTGTAATATCTATCTGGTTTTCTGGGGACAAGAGGAACAGAATTAGGAGTTAAAACATTTTCCATGAAAACATCATCCACAACTTCCAAAACTGGAGGTATAGCCAGAGGCTTATGCTGTGGCAAATCTAAAAATTCACTGATTCTTTTTCTTAGACTGTGGAAAATCCTGACATTCCCATTTAAAATGCTCCCTAAGAGTATTCAAAGTATCCCCAAAGGAAACATCTTCTGGAGGGGAGACAGAAGGGATCGAGTCCTCAGCATCAGAATCCTCAAAGCCATAAAAAAGTTGAGAATTTCCTTCAACAGCAGACATACTGGAAATCTCAGAATCTGAGACATACAAAACATCAGGAGATAATTCCCTAGCCCTCTTTGAAGAGGGGGTGGGGGTGGGGGTGAAAGCCCCTAATCAGGGAAAGAAGATCACCAGCCATCTTTACCAACTGGGACTGAAGTACAGGAGGGGAGGCCGACGCATGCTTGTGAGTAGGTTTGCAGCTGGAAGGTTTACTAGCAATCTGGAGGGACTCGGGTGGCCTAGCAACTGCAGAAGTCTGAGCTAAAGTAGTCAGTCTGGTTCTGGTCTCATGTCGAAAGAGGCATCAGAAGCCAGTGCCTGCAAAGCGGCTCCAGACCCATCTGAGGCAGTGACAGGCGGAGGCTCTGAAGACGAAATAGCAGCCTGCGGCATGGAGGACTCCGTAAAGGTCTCAGCAGAGGCTTGCAGCTGAAAATCTGCGGGCTGTGGGGGCTGCGAAAGCGCCTCACTGACTACCGCTGTGCTGACTACCAATTTCACTGGTGCGTTGTCAGTAGATTTAACCCTAGGCCTGTTGCGGTCCTTGTCTTTGCGTTTCCTAGGAAGATCTGAAGTCGAGAGACCAGAAGACACCATACCGACTAACTTAGGCCAGACTCTGAAGTGCTTATACAAAATCTTAGCTCTACGGCATATGGTACGCGGGTTAAAAGCAGCACAGAGATCGCAAGTTATACAAAAGGAATGGAAATCATGGTGCGGAATCGGTTTTCCACAGGCAAGACTGTTATTAACTTGATCTGACATTCGGTAAAGCAAGAAAAGAGGATCCCCAACAGGGTACTTATCTGAAAGAGTCTTCAACTTGGTAGTCGGAAAGCAAAACGAAGGTAAACTACCGACTGGCACTAGTGTGAACTGCATCTGCTTCGCGCTCCACGGCAAGGAAGACTGAGGAAATGGCGTCGGCTGCCTCCATTTATAGCCGACGTACTGATATCAGTTTTACAACCCGACGGCAGCCGATGTCATATACCAAGGACTCTGGTATTCGGGCCGACTGAGGGCTACTGGGAGCCGGATAACCCATATGTGAGGACTGCAACAGTGAAACATGAAGAACATCTGCTTTGGGCTCCTCGGCAAGAAAGACTGATGTAATGGCATCGGCTGCCTGTTTTTATACCCCTGACAACCTGATGTCAGTCCTGGAGTGGCAGCATCTGATGCAGAAATACTAAGTCTCTGGTATTCGGGCTGACTGAGGGCTACCTGCAGGCAGATAACCCAAGTGTGATGACTGCAACAGTGAAACACGAAGAACATCAGGTCTCCAAGACGAACAGCCTCTGGCATGTTAGAACAAAGTAGATAAGGGAAACAAAAGCCAGATCAGTAACTTCGGGATAAAGACCGACTCTAAGGGCTGGGATGGTTGGGCTTGGATGTGAAGTGGGGCTCGGCACATGCTGTGGCAGGATGAGGCATCACCCCTCACCATGCACCTTGCCAAGGGGGGCATGACTTTGGACATGTGCCTGGCCCTACCTGTGGACTGCTCTGGCAGGCACCAATCTCCGTGTCCTGCATCATCCAACAGCTGACTTAGAACTGGTGCGGAACAGGGAAATCTGACTAATTAAAACAAAGCATTGAGAAAGGCCATAAAGGGATATTGATACAATATGATTTCTGCCCAGTACTCTGGAAAGGGAAGTGAAGAAATTCAATGAAGTGCAGGTAAATGGTGGGAGAAACTATGACTCTCTTAAGGTGGTCAGATGTCTCATCTAATTAGTGACGTGTATGAATGGATGAAGAGTACCACTGTTCTTACCTGTTATCTAGTGAAACCACAACCAAGGGAATGGGCTTGGCAGAATCAGCAGGGAAAGACGACCCTGTTCAGCTTGAGACTAGTAATGAAACTTGCTATTGTACTTAAAGCATTTTTGTGGAGGTTCAATTCTCTAACTGTATATACTACTGTCAAAGTCGGTGTACTCCAAAGAAAGGGAATATACCCTCAAGATTCCACAACCCCAAACATTATGTACATCTCCCACATTCAAATTTTAAGTCCTATAATACAAAGGATCATGACTTAAGTCGGTGTGTGTGCATGTATGTAAATGCAATTAATATGCATTTCTTGTACATAGTGTGCATACTGATGTACATACCTTATACGTGTGCTTCTCAACCTATATTTACACATACATGAATATACATACACAAAACATACAGAGCTGGGAGAGCACTGTATTAAATAATGTTCTTTGACTGTTGCCAGTTTCTACACAACAGATATTTAGACTATCACTCTTAGCACTCATACATTTAATTTATAGTCATGCATGTGTACTATACAGCATATTATAGTGTTACAGTTACAAAAACTGGCTTTTTCATGGAACAACCCTGGCAAAGCTGAAACAAACACTGCTGGACTTAGCACAATGGATTCCCCAATAAGAAAAGCTAGTTTAAGGGCTCCACCTCCAAGTTCAGGTTTAAGAGGCAAGGAGCAAAAATCAGATGAAGTGAGCTACCAAAAAGGACTGCATCTGAAGTGTCACCTAAGGTTTTTTTTTTTTTTTTTTTTTTAAGTAGCTGAAAATGGAGAAATCAGAAGTATTTTATAGCTCTTAAATTAAACCTCTAGACTACAAAAATATTCAAAACTGCAGTCAGGCAATAGTTTTAGCAGCAGACCCAAATCAAGAAAATACAACACAAATGAACTTTACAGTTCATACTGACAAGACAGTTGAAAATAAATTGAGGTAACCAAGATTGCTACAAAAGTGCCAATCCATTCAGTAATGGGAACAAGACGGCCCTAGTTAACACATGCATGCATGCATTCCCCCAAGGAAACAACCATTATTGTTAATTTTGCTAAACTGAAGTTAAACTTTTAAGATGGTATTAGAAAAAATCTAACATATGTATTTTTATACCTTTATAATATACTTTTAAAGAGCTTTAGTTGGAAAATTATGTCAGATGAATTGTAATGCTATATATGTCTGCATTTTATATTAAGTACATGTATATCTACACACACAGTAGAAAAACATACCTTGGCATATCTCCTTAAGAAACGATATGGCACAGGGATATTAATATCAAACATCAGTGTCCTTAGGATATTTATCTCCATTGTAAGGAGTTCATCTCTCTTGTAAGCATCATCACAGATATAAAGGAAGTCATCCACACAAGGTGGGCAACGCTCCTAAGGATGAAAAAACTTTGTAAGCAATTCATCTGTAAAGTGCATACTTTCAAAAGTAACAAACCAGAGTATAGTGACATTAATTCCGACTACATTTAGATCTCTTGTCTAAATCCTGGAGTTCAAAATCATTTAGTGCAACAAAACTTAAAAATAATTCAGATAAACTTAATTGAGAGCACTTTTAAATTCAGTTACTCATCAAAATGAATCAAGAAAAAGATATTGGTAATAAACACTATACATGCATATGCAATTATATGACCTGACATGCTGGGATTTCTTCACTTTGTACCTCATGTTTTTGAAATGATCTGCTACTTTTGAGAGAAATAAGGCAGCATTGTCCAGTGGTGCATCACTGAGCTTAGCTCTGAAATTATCTGGCAGGGGTTGCAAGCGCAGCCAGGAGTATCTGCGAAGTGCAGAAGCTGAAGCTGCTGACCTTGCTGAGGATTCTGCAACTTCATAGCTACATTTAATAGAATGCCTGGTGACTTTGGATACAAGGGTCAGCAGAGAAGACAGATTTGGCTGAGGAGTCTGGAATGTCTGCTAACAGTTTGGTGGCAGAATCAAGAGGAGACAGGGTGGACTTTGCCACAGGAGTGTGGTAATTAGTAGCTCTAAATGCCAAGGTGGATGAGGTGCAAATCTTTTTTGCCTAGCCTTTCCATGGTCTTGCTGTCTTTGTCAGCAGGAAGGATGGTGGTGGTAGGCAAGAGTTTGGAAGCTTTGTCTGTGGAGACAGAAATGGTAGCTGGATCTGCAGGAGGGCACTTAATAAAATGCTTAGCTGAATCTGGGACTTTGCACAGTCTCTGTCTGCTCTATGAGGAGCAGGAGGTTGTGTTCAGATTGAGAGATGCCAAAGAAAAGGCATCTAAAAAGGCAGTCAAGTATAGGAGGAATGGCCAAAGGGCTTGGTGCTTCCATTTGAATGATGTCATAGCACCTCTTTTGTATTTCAGGCATGTCTGTGGATTCCCATTTGAAGTGTTCCTTCATTTTAAAAATATTTTTAGAGAAGGTCATATCTTCAGCAGGGGAATCTGGGTCTATAGATTCTCTTTCTGGGGATCCATATCCCAAGGGAGAAGAGGGTTGGGAATTATAAAAGAGGGAATCATCTGAGGAATCTGAACAGATGTCCTCTTCCCTAGTAACAGTCACTGCAGGTTGAGGCCTAGGACTAAGGAGATGGGGAGAAGTTCCAGGAACAGAAGCTGCTGATGTAGACCTCAGGGTGGAAGAAGGTGGGTAGGTGAATGGACTGGTTTAAGGAAAAGTCATTAACTACTTTGGGCATAAAGGAGGGGTTAGTGCATAGGGAAATCCTGTCATTGTGGAATGTGGTGTAAGGATGGCACGTCATCGGTGCCTGTAATTCAGACACTCTTTTAGCAGAGGCAATGGCCACTAGAAGGGTGGTTTTCCATGTGCACATTTTAAGAGAAGCTGTGCTGGCTCAAAAGAGGGGAGGGTAAGCTTTTCCAGCAGGAAGTTGAAATCCCAGGGAGGAGGAATGGGCTTTCTTGGTTGTCCGATGTGTAAGACTCCTCTCAGGAAAAGTTTTACATCCAGTCTAGAGAGAAGAGGCGGCTGTAAAGGCAAGTATGCAGAAATGTCTGAGAGATGGACTTTGACAGAAGAGTAAGCTAGCCCCTATAACGAGTCCGCAAGTATAGTTCAGGACCAGGAAAGGATCGGCTAGAAATGGGCCCTTGTTTCTCAGAGAACACCATTTTGAGAATCTCTGCCATTTAGACAAGTAGTTTTTTCTAGTTGTTGGTTTCCTGGCTTCTCTCAGGACAGAGAGCACGCCTTCTGAGTAGGGTTGGCTAAAAAGGATCAGACGTTGATCATTCACAGAGTTAGTTGTATTAAAGACCGTTGTGGGTGCATGAGGGATCCCTGTTGCTGATTAGTAGGTCCAGCTGGTGGGGTAACTTGTGGTGATTGCCATTGGCTAGTGAAAATAGAAAGGGGTACCAGTGTTGCCTTGGCCAATAGGGAGTCACCAGCAAGATATTTGGTTGTTCCTTCTTGCTTTTCAGAAGGACTTTTTGAATTAGAGGGAGGGGTAGGAAGGCGTATAGGTACATTCCCTGCCATGAAAAACTGAAGGCATCCACTCTCCAAGCTAGTCCTGCTGCAAAATTTGTTCAGTTGTCTGCTCTGGGGGGAGGCAAACCGATCCAGTTGTGGTGTGCCCCCACTGGTGGACAGTGTGTAGGAAGGTACCCCTGTGCAACATCCATTCGTGTTGCAGAGATGTGGTTCTGCTGAGCAAGTATGCTTGCTTGTTTTCCTGAGAGGGGACACAAAACTTTCAGGAACAGGAGGTGCTTTGCTATTTCCAGATTAGCAGGGTAATCAGACATAGCCGGTATGCCTGTCTCTCTCCTTGTTTATTTAGGTACTACATGACAGTCATGTTGTCTGTCACAATGTGGAGTATTCCTGGTTGCAGCATCATCTCCCTGACATTGATGTGCTGATTTTGCAGGGCAGAGGTCCAGCACTGTTGTACCCTATAGCCCTGCAGGGTTGCTCCCCATCCTAGGTCTGATGCATCTGTGTGCATAAACTGGGAAGTGGGAAGAAGTTGAAGAGGAATTCCCTGGTTGTTGGAAAACTGCTGAATCCACCACTTCAGCTCTAATTTTAGCTAGGGCAGAAGGGGGAGGAGTTTGTCTACAAGTTATTGGCTCTGGGACCAAAAAGTCTAAGTACCAGTGGAATTTTCTCATGTGCATCCTTGCTAGTGAGAGCATGTGAATGGTTGCAGCCATGAGGCCTATAGTTTGGAGAAACTGTCTTGCAGTTAGATGTGATTCTGTCAATATACTTAGAAAATGGGACGGGAGGGATTGTACCTTGTCTGGGGATAAGAAGGATCTCATTAGATCTGTACCGACTCTGCACCCTAGGAAAACCTCATCCTGTTGTGGGAGGAGAGGATTTTTGGAGGTTGAGAGTGAAACCCAGGTTATTTAGAAGGGACATGGTGAAGTGGAGATTTTCCCGGAAGGAGGACTGTGATTCTGCCAAAATGAGAATGTCGTCCAAGTAAGGGTAGACTTGAATTCCCTTGGTTCTGCAGTGGGCGATGGCAGGGGCAAAGCACTTTGTAAAAACTTTGGGTACCATAGACAAGCCAAAAGGCAATGCAGTAAATTGAAAATGAGAAGAGGGCCCCGAGAAGTGCAGGAACCTTCTGTGGGAGGGTTGGCAAGGGATGTGCAGGTATGCATCCTTTAAGTCCAGGGTAACCATGAAAGCTTGAGGTGGAATGAGGGGTAAAAGTTTGAAGGGAGAGCATCTTGAAGGAGGGAACCTGTAGGAACAGGTTTAGGTAAGAGAGGGTCCAGGATAGGTCTTCCAGGGGCCATCCTTTTTTAGGACTAAAAAAAGAGGTGGGAGTTGAAGCCTCGTACTTCCTGACCTGAGGGAACTGGTTCTATTGTTCCTTGGGAGAGTAGTTCCTGCAGGATAGGGGGAAGTAAGGGGAGTTGATTTTTGGGAGGGAAAGGAATCTTTATTGGTGTAGGTTTTTCTTTCCAGGAAAGAAAGTATCCTTTTTGGATGATGGAAAGAACCCACCAATCTGTAGTGATGGTTTTCCAAAACGGGAGGCATTGGGTAAGGTGGGTGGACAGGGGTACTTGGGCAAGGCAGTCACACAGAGGAGGGTCCCCCTCTACCTGGAAAGGGCTGTTTTTGTTGGGGGGTTGAGGGGGTCTGGGATAAGGTCATCTCGGAGATCCCCTACGTAGTCTGGCAGTAGAGGGGCAAGATGTTGAAGTGTCCCTTCTACCAAAGGATGTTTTGGCTGGGTAGTTACTGTAATGGCTGGGCACTGGAGACACCAGCAAGTGCTTAATGTCCTGCAGTCCCTTGCTTTTTTCTTGCAAGTTTTTAAAAAGTTCTGCAGCATTTTTGCTAAATAGGAGGTCGTTACCCAGAGGAGTATCCATGACCTTGGCTTTAAAGTCATCTGGCAGATGTTGTAGTATGAGCCAGGAGTATCTGCGCAAGCTGGAAGCAGGGGCAGCAGATCTGGCAACTGCTTCTGCAGCATCATAGCTGCAGCAGATAGTGCATCTGGCTACCTGGGTGGCCAGTGACAATTTGGAGGAAATATCAAATTTGGCTTGACAGTCTGGGGTGGAAGCCAGCAAGATGGAGGCCTGAGAGACTAGGTCTAGGGCATACTTCACACCATGTGAGTTTGGTAGTTTATAGCCCTGAAAGCCAGGACAGAGGAGGTGTATACCTTTTCCCCATTCTGTCCATGGTTTTGCTGTCTTTATTGGATGGCAGTAGGGAAGCAGAAGGCAGTTGCCTAGACTGTGTCTGAGGATACTGCACTATCAGCTGGGTCGGCCAAAAGTGGTTTTTATGACGAACTTGTACTTGTCAGGGACTTTGTAAAACCTATCCGGCCTCTTAGGTGCAGGAGGTTGACAGTCTGGGTTCTTGGAAACCCAAGTGAAGGCATCCAAGAAAACTGGGAGTACTGGAGGGATGGCTGAAGGTGAAGGGGAGTCAAGCCGTAGACGCTCAAAGTATCTTTTCTAGGTTTCAGAGACTAAAGAAGCATCACACTTGAAATACTCTCATTTATGAGATATCAAGTCCTCAAGTAGGGAGTCCCCTTCAATAGAGTCCTCTTCAGGTGAGTAATAGTCTATGGGAGAGGCAATCTGTGACACACAGGAGACAGATTCCTCAGAGGAGTAAGACTGGTCTGGGGCTTCCTGGGCAACTGTTTGCCGAGTAGATGCTAAAGGCAGGGAGGAGGCAGAGGCCGGTCTAGGACTCAGTACAAGGATGCTAGTGGGAGTAGAGACTGTAGGCCCAAGTGCCATAAAGGCCTGCATCAAGGAGGAAGTGAATGATTCCCAGTCTGGGTCTGCCAGAAGCATCTGGCTCAAGTACTTAATTTTCTGCTTCCTTTTTGAAGGAGTGTGCGTCTGGGTGGGTAAGGAAACAGAGGCCTGCACTGGAGTAGGAGAGGTCTCGGATGGCCGGTCCAGCAATGGTTCCCCCTCAACATTGGTTATGACAGACGTCTGAATCAACTCCACTGACATGCTGTACGTGGGTACAGACACAGCCTCTTCTAGAGGAGCCATCAGAACCAGAGTAATCGGGTGCCCCTCAGCCCCTAGAATGGTAGTCGGTGGGACATCTGAAGGTGGAGCAGCATCTGGAGAAGGCCTGCAAACCTTGGCCTTCTTCCGTGGTTGTTCAGCTTGGGTGGCTAACTCGGGATCCATCCTAAGCGTGAAGAGTTTAAGCCTTTGGTTTTCTAAGAATAGATTTAATGTGGACAGACTGCTGTGTAAGGTCATGGATATGAATGATTGGCAAATAGAGAATGCCTACGCAAAAGACAGCAGTTGTGGGAGTCTGTGTGGAATCTGGTGCCTGCAACTACATTTACTCTTTCTCGGACATCAGCTAAGGAAAAACAACTACAGCAACTAAGCTAAAGCTTTAGAAAGTACAAAAAGGCAAAACCCCTAATGGGGTACTTATCTTTAGATGTCTTCGAATGGAGGAGCAAAGCAGTCGAAATAATTGCCATCTGTGACTAAAAAGTTCTGAGGTCTGTGCGTGGTGACATCACACTTGTACTCCAAGGTTTATGGCCCCAAGTGTGATGTCCCACGCACCTACGGCAGCCAGGCTTAAGGTATAGGAGCTGATATCGGCTTGCCGGAGGGCTGGAAATCCCACAGTATGAATACTGCAACATGGGAATAGGAGGACATCGGAAAGTTCCCCTGAACATGCTGGTTCCTCCCCGTTGTCCAAAACAGTTACTGGGATAGCCTTGGCAGACGTGCTCTCGCCCACCAATAGTACGGCTTCCGCAGAGGTACCCACAACATCTGGTGTGGTGGGTCAGAGACTAGATCCTGAGACCAGTCTGATGTCGGCCATAGGCTGTGGATCGGCCGGAAGAGGCTCAGCAAGTTTTACAGGCCATCTGATGAGCCCCCCATACGCAAAGCTAGCTGTTTTAGAAGTTGGTTGTCCAAGTACAAACTGAGTGCATGCAAGTGACTGCGCAACATTTTCAGAATGAACACCTGGCAAATAGGGCAGGCCTTATAACTGTGCGACCATCAGAGACGGAACAAACACTAGACCATCCGAGACCGAACAAACACTTATCATGGGTGTCTTTATGAGGGATCTGAGGGCTGCACTGACATTTACTCTTTCTGGAAGACATGAAAAGCCAGTAATATAAAAGGAAGAACTGAAAAGGTGCCCAATGGGGTAACTTAGCTTGAAACTTGAATCAGTCGTAAGTGAAAGCAGGAACACCTGGCATACGACTGGCGGCAGGAAAGTTCTGAGGGCTGGTGCGTGCCGTCACTTATGGCCCACGTACTCTCGCCTAGACCTGATGCCTCGCACACCTAGGAGGATCTGAGCTTTTGGATACTGGCCATACATTCATGAGACTAGAAAGATAAACCCATATGCAGAATACTGCAACATAGGAATACAAGGACATCAGCTGACATGCTGACTATATATATCCAACTTAAACTCTCTGTCCAGTAGTTAGCAGGAAACAAATCCAAGCAGCAAGAGTTAAGTCTTCCTGGGCAGCCAAAGAAAGGTCTAAAAGCAGAGGCTCAAAAGACAAAGCCTTGAAGCACATATGTCAGAGGCGGCCCGATTCCTCCATTCATGTTTGGTACATGTATAGTCAATCACATGGAGGTCCACAATATCTGTAACGGACATGTTACAGAAAAAGCACTGGAAAACAACACCCTTAAAATACAACCTTTGACAGCCAAAAGGCAGTTCACTACCCAAATCACATTCTCTCGATTACACCTAGGGCATCTTTAGCTGAATAAAAAAGCACGGCCTTGTACAAAATTAAAATTTGCTTGCAGAAAGCAAATGGGAAAGTTAATGGATTAGTTTGACAGTAGAGACTATTTTTTAATTCATAAACTTAATTTGTGACACAATCTTTACACACTTTGTAATCCACATGCATGGTACCAGTGGCTTCCTTTCAGTGGCTAGGTGCTAACAGTTGAGACTACTTTTAGGAAGAAATAAGGGTAAATCTTCTGAAAACTATTTCAGAGCTTACAGCTCCCAAATCCTAGAGGGCAAAGGCAATGCAAACTAAGTCAACCAAGAGACTAACAACAACGCTTCAAAGAAGGGAATGACAAGCTTGTCAGTAATAAAGTTAAAAAGCTCCACGGAAGAGAAAGTTTCTTTCAAAGGCAAGTGAAGATGTACTTCACAAGCTAGCAGACAGCCCCCAACTCCACCCCACAAACAAGACTCTAAAGCAAAGATAGTGAAAGAATCCCACCATCATCATGAACAAAGAACTTGTGCCTTAAGCAGCTCAGGACCACCTACAAGTTCAATAAAGATACTTTTCCTCCCAGATAGGAACTGCTTCTGTTTGGCAAGTCTGGTATGTGAAAATAAGTCAACTTGTATATCCACTTCAAGACTTTTGCCAACTGCTCTGGGAGGAGTTACATGATTTAAAGTTGCAGCCAACCCCAGAGGAAGAAACAGCTGCCACCCAAACCAAGGGACCTTCTTGACTTGTACAGGAGACAAAAGGGGACATACTCCTTTAAAGAGGAACAAGAAAGCACAAATTCTCAACTTTCTTGGCCTCAGACAGTGCAAAGAGGATGAACTTCTGTAAATACTGTTAAAATGTATACATACAAGGAGAAATATTCACAGTGATATAATGAAGACTTGTTCAGCATCTAAAGTTGGTAAAGGTAGATGAGTTTAAGCACTTGGGATCAACAGTTCAGAGTAATGTTGAGTGGAAGAGAGGTGAAGGAGAGAGTACAGGCAGGGTGGAATGGGTGGAGAAGTGTGTCAGGAGTGATTTGTGATTGATGGGTACCAATAAGAGTGAAAGGGAAAATCTACAAGAGGGTAGTGAGACCAGCTATGTTATATGGGTTGGAGACGGTAGCATCGACAAAAAGGCAGGAGTCAGAGCTGGATGTGGCAGAGTTAAAGATGTTAAGATTTGCACTGGGTGTGACAAGGGTAGACAGGATTAGGAATAATTATATTAGAGGGTCAGCTCAGGTTGGACAGTTTGGAGACGAAGCAAGAGAGGAGAGATTGCGTTGGTTTGGACATGTGCTGAGGAGGGAGTCTGGGTATATTGGGAAAAGGATGCTAAGGATGGAGCTTGTCAGGTAACAGAAAGCGAGGAAGGCCTAAGATAAGATTTATGGATGTGGTGAGAGGGGACATGCTGGTGGTTGGTGTGACAGAGCAAGATGCAGAGGACAGGAAGAAATGGTAACAAATGATCCGCTGTGGCGACCCCCAATGGGAACAGCTGAAAGAAGATGATTATGTTCAGCATCAAACCCTCTTGTCCTGCCAAACCAAGCAAAATGGGAAGAGTAGGCAGTCTTCCATAGGGAAAGCAATTCCATTAAGAAAATGGAGAATCCCAAGATGGTTAATAAAACTTAGAGGATGAAACACCAACTTGACAGTGTTCTCCGGAGACGTGAAATACTCAGATGCACAAGTGCATGATCCGCTGCCATGACAAACATCACCATTATACAACTGGAGTTTGGAGCATTCCACTTATCTACAGGCCACTTCATACGCTGGTTATATGATTTGAACAGGATGGCACTATTTTACTTCCAACTATAGAAGTTTATGGAAAGAAATAAAGCCCTTATTGTTAATAGGTTACTTGCCAGCTTCCGTGAACTGAGAAGGTGCTCAGATGAGCTCCCTACCCCAAAAGAGAAATATGGGACTAGGAATGGCTTCAAAAAAGGGAAGTACAACCCAACATTGACACAGGTGGGCACAATCACCACATAAGAGCCAGGCAACAGGGTCAGACACTAGCAAAATGTCTATGACAGTCTGAATATCCTACATCACTCGCATCTGTGTTCAGAGAAGAACACTCGTTTGTAGGCAGCCGAATGTAACTGGAAAGATGGTTAAAGATTACTACTACCCACCTCTGTATCCTCAGGCTGTCAAGACAGCCATGACCCTTTAACCTTCAACAAACCTAGATCCATCTCAATCTTAAGGAAATCCTCTGAAATAGAATAAAAATTCTTCCAAGTTTACGATTACCCCAGCGGCTGAAAAACCAAGGAAGATGTAAGGCACGAGTGGATATCAGAGTATAAATTTAATTGGTCAGACCTCTGCCAATATAGGAAATAACTCGCTAAACACTAAGAGGAAAGGCTAGACCAAAAATGAAACCTTACATGATGACTGAAAGCTACCCAAACTGAACCAAAGGAAGGAAAAAGATGAGGAAAGTGAGGGATGGCGGGTCGGAACTGGTAGAACAGTCAACACTACGTGACAGAGTACTGAGAGGGGGCATTTATTTCCCCTCCCCTGTTCTGTTACCTGCTTTTGCTCCTATCTGCCTCAAGCCAGATTCCTTTTAAAGCTCTTATTTGCTTAAGCTGATGCACTTTGGACCATTTCCTGTAGGAGGGCCACTAAATAGGACAGTTTCCACTGTAGCTTAAGACAAGAAGCTGAAACTACATGACTAATATCAAAGTCTCTCTCCTGATGCGTAATGATTTCCCTTGAAATGGGATCTGATAAATTCCTTTTAGTTTTTCTTTTTTTGGGGGGGGGGGGCCCTTGACATTAGCTGGTACAACTTGTCTCATTAGCCAGGCATCCCTGCTATAACAAGTGCCTGCTGCTCCATCCTTGGTGCAGATGTGTCACACCAATGGTCTAAGTATGCTCATGCTTCCCCACTTTAAAAGTGGTTTAAAACTTGAAGGCCAAATTCTTCATGGCGCACCTCTGGACTTCCAAAGCCACATTAATTTGTTTGAGGGTGCGCCCCCTGACATTGCAGTTTTGTTGGTTTGAATGTATTTTCTGTTGGCCAAGGTCAGAGGAGTACACATCTTTCCCCCAGAGATTCTGCTGCCCTTAATGTTACTGAACATACTGTTCTGGGGCTGTCTGACGTCCCCTGCATCATCCATGGAAACTATTGTAGGAGTCTTACTTACAGGACTCACCTACCCTGTAGAATACAGGGTGTCCCCAAGCCTCCATACGTGGGCCTATACCTTTCAATGTTATCAGAGATGCCTCTGAGAGCTTAGGCTTATAAAATATGCAGACGACTGCAAGCTGAGAGCACAAATTGACAACACAGAGGAGCGAGTATGCCAAATTATTTATCTAGGACAGAAGAATGGACAAGAGTAGGCCTTCAATTTAACTATAATAAATGCAAGGTAATTTTTTTGGAAATAACACTGAATATGAAATTAAAATAGGTAGCATTAAATTGGAGAGGACAATTGTTGGTAGTGGTTTGAATTTTAAACACCAAATTCTTGAGCGCAAAGCTAAAGCACTAAGCCAAGTAGGTCTGATTTTGAATACATGTGAAATATCAGATCATAAAGCAATGAAGGGTATCCATCTCCATGGTAAGATCAATTCCTAAACTTCAAAAAATCAAACTGTATTCAACAATGATTAAAATGACAGAACTTGAGACTGTAAAGAGGTGTTATATGAAAAGAATGACAATTAAATCTCTGACATACAGAAAGAGTAAAATATCTAAGGTTTATATAGTATTCTTTACAGACTGGATCAGAGGAAAATTGTGCTTAGCCTTTAAATCAATAACAGAATGACTGAAGAACTCATCTCGGACAGAATATAGTCAAACCATTAAAAGATATAATTGAAATTTGACCAATTTTAAAAATGAAACAAGACATAATAAATTCCAAGACTGTTGGACAGGTTACCATTAAAAGTCAAGCAAACACCAACTATGATTAAAAGCAGACTAGTTAACTATATGGGAAATATTAAATTTAAAAATGGAATACAGGAATCTGCAGTACTGAAGACCAGATAGAGCCATCTGGCAGAAACGGTAAAACTATGAAAGTAAACCTCAATCTGCAGGGTCAAATAGCACCTTGGCAAGACTCAAGATAGTAACATCCCAAAAAGACAGAAGTCATAAGAAGGCACCTCTTAAGAATGCTTTCAAGAGCTTCAATGAAACACATGGTTCTCCCACATGAAAGTTAAAAATGGCAGCCAACTGAACTTAAATTGTAGAATAACTAGTACCTAGAATAGAAGAGGCTCATCAGAAGTCCAAAAAAAAAGTGTCCAGACCTTTATAGTCAAAATAGTGAAACTTTTCCACTACTGTAGGTATTCATAGTGAAGTGTTTCAGGGAAGAAGTGAGAATTTGTACAGCCATAGAAGAAAGCCAGGGATTTCCTGCAATCACTTAAAGTGAAAAAATCATGCAGTCAGAATGAGGGATTAAACATTCGGGTGAGGGTTATCAGAGATGAGAGATAAAATCTGGATGGGGGTCTGGAACCCAGGGTGGGTACATTAGGTGAAGCCCATGAAAGGGGAACCAAACCTGTAGAGGCCAAAAGGGAGCTTCCACCAGGCCGCTTTCTGAAAACACTTGACATAGAGCCGTCGGGGTCAGGGTGGAATTAGCATACAGGAGATCCAGGGTCCAATTATGGACTCACCCCTCTGGGTCTGTCACTCCTAAGGGATCAGGGTGAAGAAGCTGCTGCACTTAGTGCTGGTCAGGGCTGCAAACAGATCACCAGGGGGATTTACCAAGTGGCTGAAGAGGTTTGACAACACTTGTGAAGCAGAAGAATCAACCTGTTCAGTTTGTAAAGATATTGGACTTTCCTGGGATGTGTCCAACAAGAAAGTGTTGGGAAGAGATTACCCACAGCCACACATACACCCATGGCTTTTCGACAAAGGTTATGATAGAGTTCTGCCCTTTCTGTTGATAAACCAGATCACAAACATTGTCCATTTGTAATTCCATCACACACATGGAGAGGCAATCCTGAAAAGGCAGCAAAGGAGGACTCTCTGCATCTCCAGGACACTGACATGAAGATTGGCCTTAGTCTAGGATAGATTACCTTAAGAGAGGTATCCCAAGAAGGTCATCAGGGAAGTCAAAGTACAGTTGTGTACACTTACCATAAATGTTGATGTTTGAGTGTATTCACTGTTGCAGTCATCACATTTGACTCAGCCGGCCTGAATACTAGAGTCTTCGGATTTCTGCGTCGGATGCTCTCTCTTCTTCCATGACTTCAGGTTGTCAGGGGTATAAAACATGCAGCCGACACCATTACATCAGTTTTTCTTGCCCCAGATGTTAAGGTGCCCCCACAATAGGAAGCAATTATATGGTATGGTATCAAAAAGCAAATACACCAGAAAAAATAAATATACCAAACAAGAAGGAAAGATAGAGCCAAGAGCAGTCAGGGGGCTGGAGAGAGGGTAACCAAGACTGCAACAGTGAATGTCACTTGAACATCTACATTTATGGTAAGTGTACACAACTGTATTATGTTCTTCGTGTTTCACTGTTGCAGTCATTACATTTAGGGCTGATTCCCAAATCTAAGGAAGGGAGGAGGAAGTTAAAGAGCATTAGGGCCAGCTATTAAGCCCTGCAAGACTGCAGTGGCAAATTCAGCTCTGGATTTAGAAAATATAGGCATGTGGTAATGCTTGGTGAAGGTATGTACAGAGCTCCAAGTAGCAGCTTCTAGGATGTCCCTGGTAGGGACTCCTCTGAGAAAAAAGCCGCAGAGGTAGATGCAGCCCTGGTGGAATGTGATCTTATCTCCTGTGGGGTAGGTTTTCCATGGTGCTTGTAGCAGAAATTAATGCAATGGGCTGCCCATTTGGAAATGGTTTGCTTTGAAATGGCCTTCCCCTCTGCCCTTGCA
The DNA here is from genome assembly GCF_019279795.1 of Protopterus annectens. Classification (NCBI taxonomy): domain Eukaryota; kingdom Metazoa; phylum Chordata; order Ceratodontiformes; family Protopteridae; genus Protopterus; species Protopterus annectens. Next base: position 112,072,166 of record NC_056749.1, read on the forward strand.
GCAAAGCCAATTAGCAGCTGTTCAGATTTTCTGAGAGGCTTAGTCCTGTTCAAATAAAATCTAAGTTGTCTGTGCATGTCCAGACTGCTGTATTCGTTCCCCTTTGTTTTGTGGATTAGGGAAAAAAGTAGGCAAATGAATGGACTGATTTAGGGCCACACCAGACACCACCTTGGGTATAAAGGAAGGATTAGTCCTGAGGGAAACCCAATCCGCATGGAAGATGATGAAGGTTTCCACTGCCATGAGGGCCTGTAATTCAGACACACTTCTTGCTGAAGCGATGGCTAGAAGGAAGGCTGTTTTCCAAGAAAGGAATTTCAACTCTGCTGTTGCAGCTGGCTCAAAGGGGGGGGGGGGGTGAGCTTTTCCAACACATAGTTAAGGTCCCTGGCTAGAGTGGGAGCTCTCCTGGGGGGGGGGGGGGGTCTTACATTTTTGGCCCCTCTGAGGAATTGTTTTAGCAAGGGGTGTGAGAAGAGGGGTGGCTCAGTATTATAATGTGCTGAAATGGCAGATGCATGAATTTTAATTGACAAGGATAGGCCCTTGTGGACCATTTCTGTTAAGTACTGTAGAATATGAGGTAAGCTGGGCACCGTTGTGCCCATCCCCTGAGCCTTGCTCCAGAAACAGTATCTTTTCCACTTTTCAGCATAGGATTTTCTAGTACTAGGCCTCCTTGCCTCCAGAATGACATCTAGCACCTGCTTACTGAGGGATGCTAGAGGAGAACTCAAGGAATTAACTAGGTTGCAAGGTTCAGGGTTTGAAGCCGAGGGTGCAGAATCTGGCCCGCCTGCTGGGAAAGCAGGGAAGGGGTCGGAGGCAGGAGCCATGGTTGCAGCAGTGTCATACTGAGCAAGAGAGGGTACCAGTGCTGGCATGGCCAGTCTGGTGCAATCAGTATTGTCCTTGGCTTGTCCTGTTTGATCTTTAATTGAACCTTCGAGAGGAGAGGCAGAGGGGGAAAAGGCATAAACAGAGAGGCTTTCCCAGGTAAAGGAGAGGGCCATCCACTTTCCAAGCATCACTGTGGCGAGTTCTTGTGCAGAATTTGTTCAACTGGTAGTTCTGAGAGGAGGAAAACAGGTCCACCTCTGGAGTCCCGCATTTGTTCAAGAGGTTGAATATTTTGGGTTCAAGTTTCCATTCATGTGGGTCCATGAGATTTCTGCTTAAGTCGTCTGCCAGTGAGTTTAGTTTGCCTGCAGGAATTGAGCTTGTAGGTGTACTTGGTAACTCAAGGCTGTGTTCCACAGAGCCATGGCTAGTATGCAAAGAGGGTACGAGTGAGATCCCCCCTGCTTGTTTATGTACCACATAACTGTGGTGTTGTCTGTCTTTACCAATAGTTGTCCTGGAAGAATACGGTCTTTGAAGACTGTCAGAGCATTCTGTACAGCTAACATTTCTTTTTGATTGATATGCAGGTGCATCTGTCTCTGGTTCCATTTGCCCTGAATGCACTGCCCTGCCATGTGAGCCCCCCCCCATGCATAGTCTGATGAGTCTGTTGTTAGGGTTTGGGCGGCAGGGGGTAGAGTGAAAGGGAGTCCCTCGTTGTGGTAGCAGGCCTCTGCCCACCAAAGGAACTCTGTCTTCATACAATGAATGATAGAAATTAGAAGTTATGTACTCACCATAACGTTCCATCTGAGTAGGTGACTTCATTCGGATGCAACCTGTGGGTATCGGATCCGACCTCGGATCCGAGCCGGCAATTCAAAAGCTTAGGCTCCGAGCTCCTAGCTCCTCCCTCTTACCCATAACCCCTTGCCACGCCCTGACTGACCTCAGATTGAGTTTGCCTCAAATACTGACCACAGTATACTAAAACAGCATAAATACTCGCTCTATAAAGGTCAGGGGATGGAGGATGGTTGCATCGAATGAAGTCACCTACTCAGATGGAACGTTATGGTGAGTACATAACTTCTAAATCTGAAGTAGGAAGACTTCATTCGTCTGCAACCTGTGGGACAGAGTCCCTAGCTACCTGAATCTTGGGCGGCCATCATGGAAGGATGTTCCGAGCACCGCTGAGCCAAAGGATGCTCTTCCTCTAGAAACAACATCCACCTTGTAATGAGAAATAAAAGTATGAGGCGAGGCCCAAGTAGCTGCCGCAGATGTCATCCAACGAAACACGGGACTTAAAGGCGGCTGACGAGAAACTGCCCTAGTAGAATGAGCCGTAGCCCTCTTAGGAGCAGGTCTGCCTGAAGTGTCATATGCCTGCAATATGCAATTAGCAATCCATTTAGACAGAGTGACTTTAGACACTGCTTTACCCAGAGCAAATTTAGCAAAGGAGACGAACAGCTGATCTGATTTCCTGTGGCCAGCTGTCCTGTTAATATAAAAACGTAATTGTCTATGAACATCCAATGAATGCAATTTGTATTCCCCTTTGTTTGAATACTTGGGAAAAAGAACAGGCAAATTGATTGACTGGTTAATATTGGATTCAGAAGAGACCTTCGGAAGAAAAGATGGATTGGTCCTGAGGCACACCCTATCAGGGAAGAAAGAAAGGTAAGGCGGTTTGACACAAAGAGCCTGAAGCTCAGACACCCTTCTGGCTGAAGTGATAGCTACCAGAAAGACAGTCTTCCAGGAAAGGAATTTTAAATCAGCAGAAGCTGCAGGCTCGAAGGGAGGAGCAGTAAGGGCCTGCAGGACTAAAGACAAATCCCAAGGCGGTACAACCTCCTTGACTGGAGGCCTTAATAAAAAAACTCCCTTGAGAAAGGATTTGCATAATTTCGCTGTCATAAGGGGAGCTGTGTCCTGTCCAATGTGATAATGCGATATAGCCGCCAATTGTACTTTAATCGTGGAAGAACTGGCCCCTTGATGAAAGAGGTCTGTTAAAAATTCTAGCACCGCAGAGATAGGTGCTGAAAAGGGATCCACCGTTCTCTGCCCTGCCCATATAGAGAACCTCTTCCATTTACTCCGATAAACCTGTCTGGTAGAAGGTTTATGAGCAGCCACCAAAATTGCTTTGACCGGTGAAGAGATACCGAGTCCTAATTAAGGTTGGAATTGGAGCAGCCAAGCTGTCAACATCAGGGACAGCAGATTGGGAACTGGCATTCCCAGAGGGTGAGAGATGAGATCCGAAATTGGATCCAGAATCCATGGTGGATTGATTTTGTGAGACCATATGAAGGGGAACCAAGGTTGTCGAGGCCAGAATGGGGCAATGAGAATCATTCTGCTCCCCAAACTGTTGGCTTTCTGCAGAAACCTCTGCATCAGAGGAAGTGGAGGGTAGGCATAAAGGAGACCGGGAGGCCAAGCATGCACCAGAGCATCCCTCGGGAACTCCCCTGGTGGGGGAAGTAGAGCGAAGAAATTGTCGCATTTGGCGTTTGAGGGAGAAGCAAAAAGATCACAACAGGGTTGCCCCCAAACGGCAAAAATCTTCTTCGCTACTTGAAGGTTTAGGGACCACTCGTGTGGAGAAAGGATGGTGCGACTGAGCTTGTCCGCAAGGATGTTGGACTTTCCCAGAATGTGCGTTGCTATCAGAAAGCGTTTGGTGGAAATTGCCCATTCCCAGACTCTCATGGCCTCTCGACAAAGGGGATAAGACCTGGTTCCTCCCTGCTTGTTGATATACCAGACTACGGACATGTCTGTCTGAATCGCAATAGTCCCTGTAGGAAGAACGTGGTGAAGTGCTTGCAACGCTAGGAGCACCGCCCTCATTTCCAGGACATTTATATGCAATGATGTCTCTGTGGGATTCCACGTGCCTTGGACAATCTTTCCCGCAGAATGCCCCCCCCACCCGAGGCAAGAAGCGTCCGTGGTCACTGTGGCTCGGGAAATGCAGCTTAAAAGGGTCTTCCTGCTAGGGGCTCCGGAGAAAGAAGCCACCACAGAAGGGAGTCCCTGCACGCTCTGCTGACCGCAATCGGAGCGTTTAGAGACGAACAAAGAGGAGACCACTGAACTTGAAGGGTCCATTGAAGAACCCGCATGCGTAAGCGGGCATGAATTAGAAGCGGAATAGCTGCCGCCATAGAACCTAGGGCCCTCAGGACCGAAGCTGCAGTTGGTGACGGTTGAAGGATCGCTGTCACATGACACCTCAGGCTGACAATACGGTCTGGGGTGAGGAAGGCTCGCATTGATCTGGTGTCTAGTCTTCCTCCTATGAAATCTATAATTTGAGTTGGATTCAGGAAAGATTTCTCCCAGTTGATCGTTATGCCCAGCCTTGGTGCTAGTTGAAGGAAGTAATCCCTGGCTGAGCACAGAAGATGCCTTGATGATGCAGTTAGGAGCCAGTCGTCCAGGTACGGAAAGACCTGTAATCCCTGGAGCCTCAGGTGGGCTGCTACCACCGCTAACACCTTGGTAAACACCCTGGGGCTGAGGTGAGACCAAAGGGGAGGACCCTGAACTGATAGTGACTGGCTCCCAGCCGGAAGCGAAGAAACCTCCTGGATCGTCTGTCCATCCGAATGTGGTAGTACGCATCCTTGAGGTCTATGGAACACATCCAGTCGTTCTCCCTCAACAGGGGGAGTATAGATTGCAGGGTGACCATCCGGAACTTTTGCTTGGTTACTGACAGGTTCAACAGGGAAAGGTCTAAAATTGGTCTTAAGTCCCCCGTCTTCTTTGGCCCCAAAAAGAACCTGGAGTAAAACCCTAATCCGGCTTGATCTGGGGGGACGTGCTGGATGGCTCTTTTTCCTAGCAGCTGCTTGATTTCGAGAGCTGCCGCCTCCCTTTGGTGGGGTGGAACATCTGGGAGGCTGCGAGATTTGGGGATCTTGATTAGGGGTATTGAATATCCTCTGGATATGAGTCGAAGCACCCAACTGTCTGTTGTTATGGACTCCCAAGAAGTCAGGTGCATCGAAACGCCCCGACTGCCTCCAGAGACGGACAGCCGGGCAACCCTTCAGGGCTGCTGCGTGGGTCTCTCAGAGAAGGGTTCTCTGGACCCAAAATTGCCAGGAGCCCCCCTGCCTCTGGCACGACGACCTCCCCGTCCTCCTCTGCCACGGAAGGACTGGTTATCCGGAGCAGGTTGGGACTGCTGCGACTTCTGTCCCTTTTGGTTCTTAGAGAAGGACCTCTGGGGAGCTGACGAGGCGAGTGCGACGGGAGACAGCCTCTTCTCGTCCTTTTCGCTCTGGACAAGTGTCTCGCGAACAGTCTTGCCAAATAAGGCAGAACCATCGAAAGGGGCATTCGCGAAGGTCGCCTTAAAGGGCTCAGCAAAATCACAATGGCGGAGCCAGGCCTGTCGCCTCATGACAAGGCCTGCTCCGCTGGCTCTAGCGGCTCCCTCAGTAGCATGAGACAGCAGCCGCATAGATGTGTTGGATACAGATCTGAGAGTGGCCATTCGGTGGAATAAACCTGCTTATCCTCACTCGAGATGGACATCGGGGAGATGCAGCGTACTCTTTAATCAGATCTCGCTGCATCCTAATGACATGCGCCATGTAGTTCAGCTCTCAAGGAGAAGGTCGCTGAACTAAACACTCGCTTCCCAATTCGATCCATCGAACGGGACTCCTTGCCCGGAGGATGGACGGAGGGACTCTCCTGGGCCAATTCCCTCTTTGTGGCCGCAGCCATCATCATGGCATCTACAGGGGGACCCTTACTCCAGTGGGTGCGGTCTGATGGAGGAGAAAGAATGCGGTCCGGGCGTTTTGGGATAGGCTCAATGGTGTCCGGATCCTTCCACGCCCTGATAGATATAAGATCTACCAGGGGGTCAGCAGGAGGGGACACCCAAGAGGTAGAAGGGCCGCCTCGAATGCCTCCAAGAACACAGACTCGTCCGAAGAAGCCTTGGGGGCAGACCACCCCCCCTGATCCTTAACATCTCCATGATGTCTCCAAATGAGACGTCCTCAGGGGGTGACCTGGGGGAGCCTTCCCCTTCATCCAAGTCCGTGTCTTCAGTGACGGACTCAGGGGAGTCCATGTGCCTCCTCTTGCACTTGCGCCCGAGGTACTTCATCGGGGCTGTCCGAGGAGTACTCTTCAGCAGATGGATGTTCCAAGGGAACCACTTGGGACATCGAGGCGGGCTGTCCCTGGGACCGCTGGTGGGGCCTGGCCCAACTGCAATGGAGTGCGGGATGGAGCCGTGGCAGGGACCGGGGTCCGGAGGTCCTCGACAGTGCCCTTTCCATAACGTTGAAAGCCGAGGGGAGCCAGCTTCTCTAAGCCCGAGCCGACCCCCACTCGGATCCGGCGTGCGGATCGGAGTCGAGCAAACCGCCGGATCCGAGACCAGTGTGCTCCGACCTGGACGGAGCCGAAGACACACCAGCTCCCTCGGATCCGGGGCTCGGCCCTCGGCTCCGAGAGGTCGGGTCCGGAGGACCCCAAGCACTCAAGGGATGGGACGGATCCGAGGTGCGCCGACCAATCGGATCCGACCCACCCCCGGATCCAAATCTGCACGGCGCCGAAAACTCCGAACCCGTGGTATGGGTCGGAGAAGGAGCTACGGGGGCGAAAAGAGGGTCAAGCCCCTCCCGGTTGGGGGGGGGCTAGGAGCACTCCCATTTGCATTTGGGCCTGGATGAATTTCCTCATCATCCGGTCCATATCAGCTTCGCTCATCGAAAAGGTCGATCTGGAGGAGGCCACCGAAGCGGACCTAGAGAACCGTCTCGGTGACCTCCTGGAAGGGCTAGCCTCCTCCTCCTCGGGTCCAGGAGAGAACCGAGGGGAGTGGAGCCGAGGAGGAGGAAAGCTAGAAGGCACAGGGGAAGCCCGCTTAGATGGAGGAGCCGAGCTGGAAGCCGGCTCTCCTCTTGTGGTGCTTCTCCCTGTGCCTCTCCTTCTGTCTCTCCCTACTAGAATCCTTCCCCTCCGGCATTTTTAAGGGAGGTTGAGTCCCAGCCGGAGGGGGAGAACTGACAGCAACAAGTTGCTGACTGGAGGGGGCAGAGGCCGAAGCAGTATCTGGGGGTAAAAGACCCGCCAGCACTAACTTCGACCTCCGTTCCTTAAAGCCGGGGTTGAACCCTGCACAAATGGTACAACCAGAAGACAGGTGTTCAACCCCAAGCATTTGACTTGCGAGTGTGGCCATCTGCTGGGGACAGCTTATGGCCACACTCGCATTTCGAAGAGACAGCCTTAGGGGCTTCAGACATAACACCTAAGGCCTAAACACACACACACAAAACTACGAAAAACCCGAGAAATTTAACTAAAGAGGGAGGGAAAGCCTTAACCACACACAACACTAACTATTTTTTAAACAAAAAATGAGAATTTTAACAATTTTCCTGTCAGAAAACCACTTATCTCAAAAACCACGCCAGGAGCTCAAGAATTCTGTTGCTTCTTGAAAAGCGGCAAACGAAATCTGAGGTCAGTCAGGGCGTGGCAAGGGGTTATGGGTAAGAGGGAGGAGCTAGGAGCTCGGAGCCTAAGCTTTTGAATTGCCGGCTCGGATCCGAGGTCGGATCCGATACCCACAGGTTGCAGACGAATGAAGTCTTCCTACTTCAGATTCATTGTTTCCATGTCCTGAGAATGTTGGCAAGATAGGCTTTTTAGATACCATTGGAGTTTCCTCATATGCAGTCTTGCATATGGAATTAGTACAATGCAAGAGGCCATGATTCCCAAGGGCTTGCAGTATTTTCCTTGCAGATAGATGGGGTTTTGTGGCCAATAGTTTGAAGTAGGTTGTCAAATAAACTTGTTTTTCCGGAGTGAGGAATGCCATCTGGGAAGCTGTGTTCAAGCTTGCTCCCAGGAATACAATCTGTTGGCAGGGTACTAGGTGAGATTTACAATATCACAGTCAAAGGAAGCAGCGGAACACAGCAGTAAAACTCAAGAATTTAATCCCAGAACAAACAATAGAACAAACAGTAAGCGCTTTTGCAGCAGCAGCTGCTTCATCAGACTAGTCTGATGAAGCAGCTGCTGCGGCGAAAGCGCTTACTGTTTTTTCTATTGTTTGTTCTGGGATTAAATTCTTGAATTTTACTGCTGTGTTCTGCTGCCTCCTTTGACTGTGATATTGTATGAGTTATTTTTTGGAGGACCGGTTTACCTACACCATAGTCTTTGTTCTTTGTTGCTTTATACTAGGTGAGATTTCTTTTCGTTGATGGTGTACCCCAGTGAGGTTAGAAGTTTCTTTACGAATGCCAGGTGGTGTAATAGCCTGCCTTTCTGCCTGAATCAGACAGTCGTCAAAGTATGAGTAAATTTGAATACTTCTCTGCCTGCAAAATGCAATGGCTGGAGCTAGACACTTTGTGAATACCCTCGGCACAGTAGATAAGCCAAAGGGAAGTGCAGAGAACTGATGGTGCATGGAACCTGCCCTGAAGCATAGGCATTTCCTGCAAGATTCCCTTATTGGGATGTGCAGGTAAGCTTCCTTTAAGTCTAAGATTGCCAGCCAGGCATCCTTGGCTAGCATAAGAAGAAGCTGTTGAAGGGTTAGCATTTTGGAACTACCAGAAACGGGTTGAGAATAGAGAGGTCCAGGAAAGGAAAGGATACCAGGAGTTGTCTTTTCTGGGTACCAGAAAAAGTCTCGAATAAAAACCTTGTCTCCTATGTTCTGTTGAGACGGGTTGAATAGCCCTGATACTGAGAAGAGGGAGAACCTGCTGTTGGGCCTCTGCCCACTGATTTAGGGGTAGGTCTGGCCAATCATTTGCGTTGGTAGTGTGTGGAAGTGGAATCTGTATCCTTGGGAAACTATGTTCAAAACCCATTTGTCCTGGGTAATGAATTCCAAGTTTTTTGCAGCAGGGTGAGCTTTCCTCCTAAGGGAGCAGGTAGTAGAGCAGGGCTTGGAAGGGTTAAGGTTAAGTCATTGTATCATTTTTCCATGGGGGGGTGGCTTACTACTCCCTGCTTTGGAAGTGGGAGCCCCCCACTGCTTAGATCTGTGCGTAGCCTGAGACTGTAGCCTAGGTGGTCTGTTGTTCCTGGGTTTGGACTGAGAAAGCCTGGAAGGGACTGGAAAGGACCAGTTCTTTGATGGCCAATGCCTACTGAATCTGGGAGGCTGTACTTGTAGGAAATCTAACAGTTTGCATAGATTTAGCTTTTTCCTCTATCCTTTTGAGGACTTCTGCTTTGTTGCCAAAAAGGCAGTCTTGGTGTAAGGGAGCATCCAGTAATTTAGCTTTAACATGATCTGGCGAGTTTTGTTCCTAAAGCCAAGCATGCCTTCTAAGTACAGACCCAGTGACAGCAGCCCTGCAAGATGCTTCTAAAGCATCAAAACCACATTGCAAAGTATGTTTACCAACTTGTTCTGCAGAATGCATTAAATCTTGCAATTCTTTGTGTTCAGCACAGTCAGGAATCATCATTTTCTGTTTAAGTAGTCCCATAATATGCTGCTGATACTTTAACATATGAAACTGGCAATTTAAAGCCCTACTGGCCAAAATAGCAGAAGTGTATACCTTCTTACCCCATCTGTCTAAGGCTCTAGAATCTCTATCAGAAGGGGTAGGATTTTTGGCAGCAGAAGCCTTAATGCCTTTTGGTCCCTGGGAAATGGTCTCTGGATCCACAGAAGGATTCTTGAAGAGGAACTTGTAAGAGTCAGGTACTCTGTAGTACTGGTCAGCTTTTCTGGGAGCTGGAGATAAAGTGTCTGGGGTAAGGTTAGATTCTAAGAAAGCATCATCTACAATATCCAGAACAGGAGGGATAGCTAAAGGCCTGTGTTGAGGCAGGGCTAAGAATTCCCTAAGTCTCTTTTTGGGCTCAGAATATTCCTGGCTTTCCCAGCGGAAATGCTCCCTAAGGGTATGCAAGGTTTCACCAAAAGAAAAATCTTCGGAAGGGGAAGCCGAGGAAATGGAATCTTCTGCATCAGAATCCTCATGAGTAGATAAAGGCAAATCCTGGTAATCAGAAGGAGCAGAGATATCAGATTCCTGATCAGAAGAATCAGAAAGAAATTCAGTTCTAGGTCTCAGAGAGGGAAGGCTGAATTCCCCTAATTAAGGTAATAAGGTCTTCAGCCATTCTAAGCATTTGTTTTTGAGGCATATGGGCCTGAGCCCACAGTTTGGTCATTGGTTTTCTAGGCATAGAGAGTTTTTGGCCCGAGGGATTCGGAACTTTTGGATGGAAATGATGGCGTCTGTTTAAAATGAATATCTATAAGCCTGAATACATCCTCAGAAACCGGTGCATGCACAGCAGTTCTGGACCCATCCAAGGTAGAGACATCCGCAGGTTCCATAGTCAAAGAAGCATCTTGCAGTATACCGGACTCCGAATGGGTCTCAGTAGAGGCCTGTGAATCTGAAGTAGTAGGTATCAGGGGCCGCGAAAGCACCTCACTGAGTACCGGTGGACTGGCTACTAGCTTAACGGAAGTGTCGTTGGCAGTTTTGGACCTATGTGGTCTGTGTCTGTCTTTATCATTACGTTTTTTTCAGAAGATCGGTAGTCAGATGGCTTAACTAAGCCAATTCGGTGTATGGAGAATGAAAGTAATTGGCTGCAAAAATAGCCTGACGATGAATAGTTCGGGGATTGAACAAGGCAGAAAACTGACAGCGAGTGACGTTGTGGTCTGGGCCTTAACAGGGGATGCAGTACGAATGAAAATCTCTGAGGTATTTACTTTACACAGGTAAGACAATTGTTAACTTTTACTGACATTGGTTGGAGCAAGAAAAAGGATCCCCAACAGGGTACTTATCTTTTTTGAAGACTTTGGGTCTGAAACTCGAAAAAGAAAATTTCAGGAGACGGACGACTGGCACTTGCAAACTGCTTCGAACACCGCACGGTAAGGACTGATGTAATGGCGTCAGCTGCAGCATCCAATGCAGAAATCCCAAGACTCTGGTATTCAGGCCGGCTGAGGGCTACCTGTAGGCAGATAACCCAAATGTGATGACTGCAACAGTGAAACACGAAGAGCATCCAGAAGATATGTTGTCTGCAGATATGGGGGAGTTTGATGGGATGATGCATCAGCTAGAATATCATGGCTCACCAGACTGATAAAGGTCAATGGAGTACTCTCATGTGAAATTTTATGTATGGGACTAGAGTAACCGCAGCTGCCATACATCCTCACACACAAAGGATCAGATAAGCCAGGGGGTTCTGATGGCGTAAGACTTATTTTGCTTGAAAGTCTGGACAGGTGAAGCCTGGCTATTTGTGTGGGTGTGTCCATGAAATCTAAAGTTTGAACAGTTTGGACTTGTTGAAATGTACTGAAATTCCTATGGAAGAGCACATGCCAGAGATTCTGTGCTCTGCTTGAAGTAGTAAATCCCTTTGGGGGCTGTGATTAGACGGTCATCAAGTATGGGAAACACCCACTATACTTGCAACCTAAGCCAAATTGCTAAACTGCCATGCATGCGGTGAACACCTCGGGGGGCTGTGGTAAGACCAAAGAGCAGTCATCTAACTGGAAATGGCTGGCTTCCAGCTAGAAGCATAAGCACCTCCTGGACTGTCTAGTGATCATGATGGGCTAGTAAGGGGCCTATGTATGTTCAACAAGCACAGAGTCATCCTTCCTCAGAAGTACCATTATGGACTGTACCATAACCATCAAGAATGACATCTGTTTGATCCATTTCAATACTAAACCATGATTATAAAGTGTTTATCTGTAAAGTCTAAAAGAATGGCAAAAGTGATACCAAAATTGATAGATATGGATCAGTGTGGGTTTGTGGAGGGGAGGTAAACATCTGACAATATTAACAGAACACTGATGATCCAGGTGGAAGCAGAATGTAAGAAAATACCAGTTATTGGTGGGTGCTGATGCAGAGAAAGCATTTGACAGAGTACACTGGGACTTCAGGAGCAGAACAATGGAAGCATAGTCCAATTATATCCTTGATTAGGAGTATATAGGATGGATCAGAGGTGAAAATTAAAATGGGTGGGGGCCTCTCTGATGACTTCTGTTGAGTAAAGGAACCAGGCAGGGTTGACCACTTTTCTCCTTTGTTTGCATTATATTTAGAACCATTGACAAAATGTAAGGGACTCAGAAATTCAAGGATATAACTGGCATGGTAGTCAAGAAAAGCTGGCTCTATTTGCAAATATTTTATACCTAGCAAAACCAGAAAGGGACATTACAGTGTTGTGGAACATTTTAAGACAGTTTCATATCTTCTCGGGATACAAAATTAATGAAGCTAAAACAAAGGCAATAATGGTAAATTATGTACACACACAAGAATTGGCCCAACAATATCCATATATATTGGGAGATCCGAAAATGAAGTATTTAGGAGTAGGGATTAGAAATTACTGTTGTGGCAGCTAAGGATATGTGGGAAGAGACTAAACAGAAGATAATACAAAAATTGAGAAACTGGAAGCTTTATTATATGAATATGGATACGAAGATACAAGCAATTAAAAGTGCTTTTAGTCTTGTACACAGAGGAAAGACATTTTTATCAACCAGAGAAGAAGCTGTGGATAGCAAAGAGTAGAAAGATTTTATCTGGTAAGGAAAGACAGCACGGATCAAGTAGGATAAGCTGATTCTTCCAATAGAACAAGGCAGACTAGGATTACCCAATTTGAGGGGGTATTTTAGAACACAGTTAAGGCTCGTATACATAGCACAAGCAGAAAACCACAATTCAAAGTGGAAAGGGATGATAATGATACGGGGGGGGGGGGCCTCAAGAAATAAGGGGAGATCAGGAGTTTGAATGCAGACTCAAGGAAAACAACAAGTGTCATACAGAGCATTATATTCATAAAATAGCAGGGAGTATTTTAAGAACTAAACCAACACAGGAATGGAGAAAATAGAATCTGCTAATAAGGCTGACTGTGGTTAGGAATACAGATAATAGGTAAGAGGGGGCTTGAATTTATTGGAGAAAACTGCAAAGGATCCAAGGTATTGGGAGCAAATAACTAGAAAGGGGAAGGTAATAGGATGGGAAGAGGCCAAGCATTTATTTGGACTGCAGGTTAGGGATTGTCTTCAACATCAAGGGTTGATAGAGTATAGGCAAACAAACAAAAAGGGGGGGGGCCCTAAATGAAAGCCCAGCACTAAGAGTTTTTAATAGAATCTAGAACAGAAGCTGCAGTTAAAAAGGAATAATTAGTAGAGCATATAAAAGATTGCATGATAATTATAAGAATCAGAGGAGCTTAGAAAGGATTAGGAAGTGACTGGATAAGCAATTCACAAAGACGATGGGAGGTATATGTATATCTCCCAAATATGCAACAAAGTCTAGAAGATTTAGGATCTTTGCCTGGAAGTGTTTACATTAAGCACTTTTATACCGGAAATAGACCAAGTAGACTCCAAAGAATTTTTCCTCGGGTGGATAGCAAATGTTGGAGGTGTGACAGGCAAGAAAGAGGTAGCTGGAAACGTATGTTTTGGGAGTGCAATGAACTGGTCGATTTTAGGGATTCCATGCAAACTGCTCTGTTGGAGATTGCTGGGTGAGTGGATTGGATTGACTGGGGAATTTTTTTTTTTTTTGTTTTAGCTAGGATACAGGATCAGAATTGCCTAGACATAGTAAAGACTTGGTGAGTCTAATTATGGTGGTTACCAAAAAGTAATTAGTAGAAAATGGAAATCAAAAGTCTAAACTAACTTTACTAGTAGTAGTGAATATAGTAACAGAAATACAAACTGGAATTGGGATCTTTAGAAAAGAGACAGAGTAAACTACATAGGAAAAAAAATGGTAATTGTGGGAACAATATCTGCAGAGAAGGAATGAGGTTTAAGATGCAGGATTTGAAGGAGCCATATAATTCTTAACTGACTGGATAGATTATAAGTGATGTATAAAGTCTGCAACTATAGTTGTTTCAATGGTGTCTGTGATGTATAAAGTGTGCAACTAAAATGGTGTCAATGTTTTTCTTTTATATAAATGTAAGATTGCCTATGTCATAAGGTGATAATGTAATGAAGATTTTTTTTTAAATAAAGAATGACACCTGTTTGACAAACAGATTTAACTAGTTCAAGTCTAGGATTAGCCATAAGCCTTCATTCTTTTTTTTGCACCAAAAAGAATCTTGAGTATACCCCAGACCCTCTGTTGACAGGTGTGATTCCTGAATTACTCATTTCTCCAGCAGCTTTAATATTTCCTTGTTGCTGACCTTCTAACCCAAGATGGAATATCTGGAAGGGTCTTGAGTTTCAAGTTTGGAAAGAATATGTAAGGAACAGAGTAGCCTCGGGTTATCACTTTCAACACCCAGGAATCAGGGGTGATAGACTTCCAGGCTTAGCGATGGAGAGATAATCACACCGACTGCATCCGTAGAAGAGGGCCAGGCAAACGTTGAGGAGTGCTGAAAGGGTCAGTCAGTTAAAAGAGCCTTGCAACCCTTGGTTCGGCAGTCTGCTTCTGCCTATAGGGCAATGTCCATTAAATTTTCTCCCTCTACCCTGGGATATTCTGTCACCAGAAATGTCCTAGGCAAAACTCTAGGACTTCCAGAGCCAAAAGCATTTCTCACCCTGCTGGTTATAGGAAAAGGACTTCAGAGGTGTGCAAAAAGATTCCAACAGCAGGCACAGCTTTGCTGTCCTGCTCACTCCTAGTTAAAGCGCCCTTGACCTTGGTTCCAAACAAGGCTGGCTCATTAAGTGGAGTGTTTAAGGAAGAAATCTTGAAGCTTTCCACAAAATCACATCAACCAGGCATGGTGGTGAATTACAAGGTTGGTACCTGCCACATTGACTGCGGTCCATTGCATTGTAAACCAACTGCGTGGTTGCCAATTGTAACTATTTGCCCACAGGATTCCACCTTTTTGTAATCCATCATGGATTTTGATAGTTCCTTTGACAAATCCATTTGCAGTCTGATCAAATGACCAAAGCAAACATTGCTAAAGCACCTACATGCTCCCCAAATCTGTCCATAGCCCTGCACTCTGCTGGGGGTGGATAGAGGCACTCTTTCTCAGAGTTCCTTCTTAGTGGCGGTCACCATCACAATCAAAATAGCATCGACTGCAGGCCCTTACTCCAATGTGTCCTGTCGTTTGGGAGACAATACATCTGAGGGCAGAGGAGCCTTTGGTGCCGGCCCTTGTATAGAAGGCAAGTCCAAAGACCTCTCCTTGAACCTATACTTAGATGGATCTGTAATCTCAGTTTCTCTCCGGGTCTAACCTTCTTAAACTTGTCAGGCAACTTCTTGGAAGAAGGAGATCCTTGGACATGGAAAAGACCCTTCAACACAAACTTAAAATAACAATCTTGGACCAAAGAAAGAACAGATGTCAATCCTCTTGGAGATGAGCAGAACCAAGGCAGTAAACATTTGCAGTCTGCATTCTATGACAGAATATTACATCCAGAGGCCACAGATTTTACTTTAAATCCTGATTCCTTATCTGCCAAACTAAAATGCACACAGACACAGTCGAGACAAAAAGTGCTCATCACAAAATTCTAGACCTGTCATGCGCAGAAACAGAGTTCTAAAACATGGAAATACAAAAATTACAAAAGGCAACAGAGTACAACTAGCAAACCAACTCTGCAAAAAGATGTGTTTTTTGGTAGAAAATCAGCTTTAAAGGGAAATTAAGGAGAAACAAAAAGGGTACTAAAAGTTGTCCAAAACCCTCTTCAAGTACTAGAGAAATTCACTTAACTGCAATGAAGAGCTTCGATCGTTTGGCAATGCAAATGAGATCAGAGGTCAGTAGAACCAGTGCTACTTTATGGGGGTAGGGAGGCGGTCGAGCCTTGAGCTTAAACCTTAGAGTTTCTTTACTGGCCTCCGATCCATTCAGATCAAACAGCAGTTTCAAACAGTAAACACATCAGATCTGTCCACTTGAAGGAGGCACCCATTACTCCAGCTTCTTTGTAAGATGATCTGAAGCACAACTCCCCAAGGGTTTTTTTGCTTAAAGAGGCAAACGGGTTTAGTTCTGCAGCATCCCACCTATGAACAATATGAAGACATCTCTGTACAGCATCCCTTTGTGAGGGACCTACAGCAGATTTCTTAATCTATCATGGAATTCATCTGACAGGTTGCAGATTTTCCTTAGGGTCAAAGCGATCTCCCACGTCAGTCGTGACCAGCAACCCCTCGTTTGTTGATGCTCCACATTAGTGTTGTCTGAGATCTGCCAAACCCTGTATTCAAGATGGACTCTGTGGAGCTAACTGCTGGCATCAGGGACATCAAATGAAATCTTGTATACTAGGTTACCTGTTCCTGTTGTCTTTGGAGTGCATGAGATGAATATGGGACAAGACTGGGATGGGAAGGGGATGTACTCATGGCTGCTGTCTAAGATAAAAAGTACACAGTGGATCCCTAGGTTTCCCATCTAGACTTCCTGCATTTTTTTCTAGACAGAATTTGTTGCGAGGGAAATTTTCAGCAGAACAATGGTTGTGGAAAATTCACTGCAAGAAAACTTAATTGCAGGAAAATTTGCTAGGGTAAAATATGTTGCATAGAGAATTGACTATGGTAAACTGGTTGCTTTAAAGTTCATCACAGATACACTCATTAAATTGTCACATTCTGACAACTGATGCAGTTAGTAACCTCACACTGATTGGTTCTTACGCCTGGAGTTTGTATGCCCTACTAGTGTTTTCCCTTTTCAAATAAATATAAATAAATTGAAGTCAAATATAAATAAATGTACATGTCAAATACAAATAAATTATGTAATACTATCTGAACTACTGTATTCAATAATGAAAACTGAAGTAGTGTCATTTAAAATAAAGTTAAAGAAAACATTCAGAAACTACAATCTGTCACTGAAATACTGTGACTGCAACAGGGTGATCATATAAAGCGTTTGACAGGCGACTCGAGAGATGATGAAAAAGTTCCAATATTTCATTTCTTTGCTGATAATTCAACAAGCAGTTGCTTTCAGTGCTGTTCCTTTGGCAGTTTCTTAGCTGGATTTTTGACATTAGGTTAGAATGTGAACACAGCAACAAAGGCATTATGCCTCCAATCTGACATACTGTTTTGTACATAGCATGTTATTATGCACCACTTCAAACTATACCCACGTTTCATAAAAAGGCAAAATTTACTCCATTGTCTTCATATGGGGGTTACCAAGAGCAGCTGACAAAGTATTATAGGAATGGATTGATTTCTGAAAAATAATCTCTACTAAACACAGACGAAATATAGTTGTGCAAGAATGTAACAGTAGGTGTCCTACCGATCACTGTTGCAGTATTCCAAACAGATGGCTTAACTCACCAAATAACCTGGATGCCCAGCCTGGGTAACCCAAGTCGAAACCTTCCATTGAGCCATATGTCCAACCTATGATCCAAGCCTGCAGGTGCAAGGTTACACAAAATAGACATATGTGTATAATTCCTCAGACCATCTCCCAGCCAAAAGCCTGAAGAGGCCAGAGAGAGAAAATAAACGAGGTAGCCAAGAAAGGAGAGGAAAAAGACCGTTATACCCCTTGGAACATGAGGAAAAAGGGAAGAAACAAAAAAGATGGAAGGACGTGAGGGCCACATGGTCCCTTTTTAGGGGTGATGCAAAAGCAATGTCTATTTAAGTAATTGCTCAAGGTCACACAGTAAGGTAAACAAGGGCCGAGGAAATCAAACCATGTTACCACAGGAAATACAGCTCACAATCATAACCTCTGCACCAACTACCAGAAAATGAAACCGTGACCAATCCGCGCGGCAAGAAAGACTGAAGAAGATGGTGTCGGCTGACGCTTTTATACCCCAGGCGCTCTGACGTCGGGGAAAGGGCGACATCAGCCGACGCCGGACCCAGACTTTGGAATCCGGCCGACCGAAGGGCTGCCTGAGGCAGGACAACCCATATGTCAGGACTGCAGTTGCATCCTTGAAGGACATCAAACCATGTTACCACAGGAAATACAGCTCACAATCATAACCTCTGCACCAACTACCAGAAAATGAAACAGTGACCAATAGGACTACTGTAACAGTAAATGCTTGCACAACTGTGCTGTTTTTCCTTCGATCACTGTTGCAGTATTCCAAATGGATGAGTGATTCCCAAAGCTTAAGAGGTGGGATACTGTAGGTAGATCATAAGAGAACAGAATTGTTTAGTAATGCAGAAACGAATGACCTGGTGAAGGTGGCCCTGGATCTAGAAAAGATGTGCACTTTGTAATGTTTGGTGAAAGAATGCACACAGAACCAAGTAACTGCCTCAAATTGGTCTAGAGTGAATTCCCATTGTAAAGGGCGCCAGAAGAGGACACTGCTCTAGTAGAATGAGCCTTTGCTGGCGAGGGTAAGGATTTGCCGTGGGAAGTGTAGCAAAAGGAAATGCATTTAGACATCTAGCTAGCAATAGCCTGCTTTGAAATTGGGTTACCCAATTTGGACTCTTAGGAAGAGAAACAAACTGGCCTGATTCGAGAATCTCCTTGGTCTTATCTGGGTAGAACCTGAGCTGTCTATGCACATCAGGAAATTTAGAATTCTCTCTCTTCTCCCTAATTTTTTGGATTAAGGGAGAAAGTGGCAAGATTTACAGCCTTACAGAGGGATAAAGCAGGACAGCATGAATTGGTGCTGATAATGGGTGACTTGAATGCACATATTGGGACAGACAGAGCAGGATAGGAGGACTGCCTGGGTCCACAAGGGTGGGGCAACAGGAATAAAGGAGAGACTATTCTAGTTGTCTGTCTGGCAAATGGCTTGATGTAGCCAACACATGGTTCAGAAACAGATAGTCACAAGATCACAAACAAGAGTGGACAACATGCAACTCAGGTAGGCTTACCCCTAGTAAGGAAAAGGCACTGGGGTAGAATCAGTGATTGCAAAGTCATCCCCAGTGAAACATTTTGCCACAGTGTAAACCACTTGTTGCTACAATTAGCTGCTAGTAATGATCAGAGAAGGCTCTAAGTTCAACAAGGACCAGGCTGAAGACCAGGACAATGACTGGAGAGAAAGCACAACAGCTCAAGAAATTACTCAGGGCTCTAGCACCCCAAGAGGAGGAGGAAATATGTGGAGTTCAAAAGGAATGGTAGCACCTCAAAACAACATATGTGAGGACTATAACAGATATGTGGCCGAGCCAGGTATGGAAATAGGGTACATAAAGAAAGCTGGTGTTGGAATCCATAGTCCCGTAAGTCATCAAAAGAAAGAATGTAGGATAAAGTGGGAGATAGAAAAGACTGACCAAGCTAGGAAGGAATACTGATTGGCTAACAGGCTAAGACAGACATTGCAATAGCAAACAAGGCATCAGAGGCACTCTACCAGCTTCTGGAAAAGTGACAGTAGATGGCACAATGAAACTATATCAGGCTGCAAGACAAAGAAAATAAAGATAGTCAACAGCCACCCTTCATAAGGGATGCCAGGAGCAACCTGTTGACCAGTCCACAGGACATCAAAGGCAGATTAAAAGAACGTCCAGCAGCTTCTGAATGAAGAAAACTCCAGAAATGCTGTACTGCCCCAGACACAACCTACAATGAAAGAGGAGGAGCCCAACATAAGAACAGCACAAAGGAAAATGAAGTCAGGGAAAGTAGCAGGCTCAGATGAGGTCACAGCAGACATGATAAAGATGTTGGGGGGTGGGGTACGGCTCCTGAGGGTACTCATCTCAGTATGGAGTGGGGGCATATCCCAGATGACTGGAGAATAAACATACTAATCGCTGTGTGTTCAAGAATAAAGGGAACATTCACAATTGTAGGCAGTATAGAGGTAAACTCCTGCCACACTGCATGAAAAGCTCAGAAGAGGGTGACTGATAAACAAATACACAAAATACTAGTAAAGGAAGATGGGAAATGATTCAGATCACGATGCAGCACAACTGACCCGATGTTTGCAGTGACACATATTTGAGAAGAAGCTAGAGAGTCCAACTGGGCATTCCTCGACTTGGAGAAAGCAAATGACAAGGTCCCAAGAAAGTTAATTTGGGCAATCCTTTGGTGGACTGAAGTCCAAGAAGCTTTCGTAGAATTAGTGTAGGCTATGTACAAGGACCCAATGACTCTAGTACAAACAGTGCTCATTCTCAGAAGGATTTCCCAGTGAGTGTGCGTCAGGGTTTAGTTCTGGGCCCACTGCTGTTCATACTGGTGATGGACTACAAAGGCAAACCAGTCAGAGGTGACAGCTCATCAACATTGCTGTATACAGACAACGTTGCATTAAAGGCAGGCATTGAGCAATAACTTCAGCAAGGAACTGGGGGAATGGAATGCAAAAACTGAAGGCTCATGGGATGAAACTGTGTAGAGATAAGATAGTTGCAATGGCAGCAAGTGGGGAAATTGGAAGATGAGAGTTGAAATAAAAGATGTGAACCTGTTCCATTATTTTCCCTTCATGTATCTGGGAGGGGTGGCTGACGAGAGGGGAGGTCTGAA
Source organism: Protopterus annectens (assembly GCF_019279795.1). Classification (NCBI taxonomy): domain Eukaryota; kingdom Metazoa; phylum Chordata; order Ceratodontiformes; family Protopteridae; genus Protopterus; species Protopterus annectens. Next base: position 112,092,572 of record NC_056749.1, read on the forward strand.
TGAGGAGGTCAAAGCTAGAATCAGATGGCATACAGCCAACTGGCAGAGTGTCAGGGGTAGTGCATGACAGAAGAATGCCAAAGAAGCTGAAAAGTTAGATATACAAAATGGTGGTGCAACCAGTACTACTGTGTGGTACAGACACCCGAAACAGTTAAGGCAGAGAAGTTGAAGAAGCTAAAGGTGATGGAGATGAAGTGACTGATATGCATGGTAGGATTCACACTGTTGGACATAAGCCAATGTAGCTGCAACTGCAGAAAAGGTCAAAGAACAGATTACGGTGGTTTGGGAACATGTGCAGAAAAGTAGAAGACAAACTGGGGAAGATGAGTTGGGACACACAGGAAGAAGGCAAGAGGAAATGAGGGCATCCAGCAAAGATGTGGATTTACTGAGAGAGAAGACTTACAACAGTCAGACATGAGTGTCAAAGAAGGTAGGAGAGTGGCACTGAATAGAGAGAACAGTTGACAAAACCCTGAACACATGTGGAAAATAGGAAAAAGGGTTGAGGATTATTGGCCTCTCCACCTTCATTTCTGGATTATTCTGGGAAGTAGGTGATATAATTTGAGGGAAATCATAGAGAAGTAGGCCTGCCCAACTGAAGAATGCATCTACTGCACAAGGTCAGGTGTGGAGGTCTGCAGCAGAATTTCTTCAATTGTGAGTTTCTCAGAAAAGCAAAAAGATCTACTACAGAAATACCAACACTCCAAATCAGCTAGTAAAATGCCCCTGGTTAGTGTCCACTCATGGAGATTCACTTCTGTTCTACTCAGCTGAAGGGAGCTATGTGGTGACAGGTCGCATCTCTCACAGTCCATCCACCCATTCCAGGGACATTACTATGGCCTGTGCCTTAAATAAAACTACCCTGCCCTTTTCCCCTGCTGAAATACTGACAGTCAACCTTGCACTTAACACCCATACCACCATCACAATAGTAGCAATCTACATTCCCCCAGGGAATACTTACCCCCTGCTGGAAAACCTACTCCTCTCAACATATTCCTAATGAAACCATTATTCTTGGTGATGTTAATATTAATTGGTTAAAACTCTGTACAAACACAAAAGGACTCTGCAAGTACGGCAGCTGCAAGGTCCTGGGTGGAACAGTCCACCTAATTTAATAATCCACTTTTTCTCTTTCTGGTTCAAAATATAATGCCAGCCCACCTTATTGGATCTGTGTGCTGTAATTCTGTCAATAATAATGAAGTTAAAAAAGGCAGATGGATGTATTAATGTATGTTTATATAGGGCATTCATGTTCCTTTTATGTTTTATACACAAAAATGTTCCCCCACCCGAACGTCAGAGGACGTGAGGTTTGCCCTACATAGAATGCCAAACAATGGCATGTAGCTAAATAAATTACCCAGTCTGACTGACAGTTGGCAAAAATAGTAATGTCAAAAACATGACCAGTGTTGCTACTGCTAAAAGTTTTGGATTTGATAATTTTGGAACAATAAGAACAGTGGCCACAGGGAAAACATCCAATCAACCGATCCCCCACTAGGGTAGTTTGTGTTGGGGATGTGTCAGATGATGTATGGCATTTGTAATGATTAAAATAAGATCCCAGACTCTTGCCTTTTCTAAAAGAAAAATAACATGTGGCAGGTACAATGTCAGACAATATATGGTTAGCCAGCAACATATTCCAGTGACGTTGAACACTTTGAACGAGTGAATTGGTATTCCTGCCATAAGTGGTTACAAATCTAATGGTGGAATTATGATCAATTTTGGCTTTGTATTGAAGGAGATCATCCCTGGCTAAGTAGTCAACTGTGTTGGAAACCCGGCACATATAACCAGCTTGATAGCCCCGGTCTTTAAATCTAGAAATAAGATCTTGTTTACAGTGCTCATATGAATGTTCATCAGAGCAGATGCATTTCCCTCGTATAAATTGGGACGTAGGAATATTACTGTAGACATGAGGAGGATGATAGCTGGTTGCATGGAGGAGAGAGTTATATTGGGGAAATTTACAGTGTACTAGAGTGGAAAGTGTGTTGTCCGAATTTCTCACAACCATAACATCCAAAAAGATGTTGTTTGGCTCATAACTGACTAAATTCAATTCCCCATTTATTTTCGAAGTAATCTACAAACTCATGTAGATAATCAGCATCCGACCTCCACACCAACCAGAAATCATCCAAATACCTCCTCCAAATGTCCATTTCATCAAGGTACCGATTGTGAGATTGATCATAAATTTGTTCTTCAACAAAGGCCATAAATAAATTGGGGTAAATAGGGGCAAAAGATGCCCCCATAGCAGTTCCTTTAGTTTGAAGATAACATTCACCTTGATAAAAGAAGGCATTCTTGGTGAGAACATGTTCAGTACGAATAATGAGGAAGGTGTTGTAACCAGGCTGGTATAGTGCAGATTTGTACAACCAATATTCCAATGCATCAACGCCAGCTCTATGAGGAATATTAGTATAAAGTGCTTTAACATCAAGAGTAGAGAGCAACCAGCCTGGTTCCAACTGCACGTCCGCAATAACCCTAAGGAATTCCATGGCATCTTGTAACCTCGCACGTACCCATTTAAGAGGAGGCTTCAAGTATCTGGTTAAGAATAAAGAGTGGTTCAGTTAAGGAATTCCTGCCCAAAACTGTCTGTACCCCAAATCCTTCCTTACACATTAACTTGTACGACTTTACTCAACTTACCACTGATGCCATACCAACAACTCTCATATACACACAGCACCCTTATCGACTGGATTCTAGTCTCTCATCCCTCTAAATATCACAATCCTGAAACTCTTCCCAACTCACTAAGTGATCACTCCCCAGTAAAAGTACTTGGATATATCCCTCACTTTACTAAACAGCATCGACTTATCACATGTCGCATGCTTACCAGCTTCCACCCAGACACCTTTAAACCTCTTCTCTCTAAAGTTACCTGGTTATTTCCTTAACCAACTCCCCCTTGACGAGGCTGTCCTGTCTTTCAACTCCACCTTTCTCAGTATTCTTGACTCACTTGCCCCACTTCGCACAGTCCGTATTAAATAGAATATATTTCCATAGCTATCAACTTCCATCCACATCCTAATGAAAAGTAGAGGCAGAGCATGGAAAACATGGACCAAAACAAAGTTCCCTGGAGACTTGCTAAAATACAAAGAACTTAGAAGTTAGACCAAAAAGTGTATTAATAAAGATAAGAGACTTCTACTATAATCCATCCTCAGCCTTGAAATCTAACCCCCCAAAATTTTGGAACTCATTAAATCACATACTACACCCTGGTGGTCCCCACTCCGCCAATCCTTGTCTTGATATGATTCCTAAAGATACAGACTCCACCTTCAACACATTTCATTGACTCTATAGCCAAACTATTTAACCACAGTGCCAACTCATCTACTTTTAATAACATTTCAAACCACACTATCAAATACCACTATACTTTCATCAAATTCTTTTACCCTCAAACCTGTACCCACTAGCTACATCACATCCCTACTCTCTAAACTCAAACCTTGCTCAGCTTCTACCAACATTCCTTCTCTTTTCCTTCAGTTAGCTGCTGACACTTGCTCTCCCTGTATTTATCTTAATCAACCGCTCCATTTCAGAGTCCAAAGTCCCTTCCATATGGAAACAATTCTTCACTCTACCAATACATGAAGGAGGTAACTCCTCAGACTTCACTAATTTTAGACCAATTGCCATCCTCTCTCTAAAGTTCTAGAAAAATGTATACATAAACAAAGTTATGCACTACCTACTCTGAAAATCTGCTCACACCTACTCAACATGGCTTTAGACCAAAGCATAGTACTACTACTGTCCTATCATTCCTTAATACTATAGCCCTTGCCAGAGATAAACTTGTCTCCTGCCTATTCTTACATCTCTCAAGCTTTTCACACTCGTGCACCCTCTCCTTCTGCACAAACTAACCAGCCTTAACTTCTCCCCTGCTACTATTGGATGGTTTTCCAGCTACCTCACTAACAGATTTCAAGCAGTGAAGTGGCAATCTGCACTCTCCTCTCCCAGTTAAAATGGGCGTCCCTCAGGGTTCCCCATCCTTGGTCCACTACTTTTCAACATCTTCACTAATCATCTTTATTCTTCCTGTCCTCAGTCGTCACTGGTCCAATATGCTGATGACTCTACTGTCATCATACTGCTGACTCTCCCTCCGAACTCATCTCTGCAACACAGATTTCCTTTAACTTCGTAGAAAACTGGCTCTCAAATAACCAGATAATCCTTAACCAAAAGAAAACTAAGTTACTGCTTTTTCTTCCTAAAAACTGCAACCACATTAAATCCACTTTCACAATCCTGTCCATTAACAAACACAGAGAGGAAGAAACTAGCACTAAACTCCTTGGTGTCATCATTGATGACCAACTTAAATTCGATCTACACATTGACAACTGTATCAAGAAAAAAATCATCAGAAACTAGGGCTCCTGTACAGCAACAAAACTTTCTCACCAGTGAAGCTAAAGTAACTCTCTGTTATGCCTACCTCCTACCCAGTCTATTACATGACTCTCAAATTCTTACTTGCCTCAACTCCACACTCTTTGCCAAACTTGAATCTACCTACAATAAGATAACAAAATCTGCAGCCCATCAAACTTGCAAATCACATCACTGTCTCTCACTCAAACACCTTAACTGGCTTGAATTACCTCACCAGCTTTTTCTCCCTCAGCTCCAGATCATCCACTCTATCCTTCATCAGCCTTCTTACTGTCCAACCCTATCATTTGTCAACTCCCACTATTCACCTGCTAGATCCTGCGGGGAAGCTCCAACAGATCTGCTACAAATCCACAAACATAAAACTAAGAAAGGGTGTATTCTCTATAGCTATGATCCTTTCAAGGGCTGGTTAAAACTCCCACTAGAGATCAGGTCACTCAAGCAACTTGGTCAATTCAAGCTAGCCACTAAAGAATACCTGTTAAGCCAATGGACCTGCCTCTGTTCCTACACCCCTTAAACAGCGTATTAACACTAACTGCACACCTCTATCTGCTCCCAACTTACGTGACTAACTTTCGAGACCTGGTCTCACATTAACTTCTCTATCCTAAGCACATTACATACATTATCTGCATAATGCAAGATTTTACATCTGGTGACAAAACGCCCTCTTTCTGCAGGTATAAACTCTTATCAAATAAAAATACATTGTTTTCAAGTATTGTTTCAATAAGTAAATACAAGTCTATAGAATTGTGTGTTAAAGTCCCTTGTTCTAATAAATTAGCCCTTAACATATCTACACCCTTCACATTAGGAATGTACATAAAGTGCAACAAATAAGTTGCTAAGGTTTATGTCTGTTTCATGTAAAAACCTATAAAGGTCATTCAAAAACTGTTGTGTCTCTTAAAATGTATAGATATGGGTTCTGTACACCATCCATGACCTGAAACTATAGGTCTGAATGGACAACATAACGGATCCTTATATACCTTTGGAAGTCCATGTATCACTGGAACAATAGGGTTATCAACCAAAAAATATTTAAACATGTAATAGTCAAAGCATCCACATAAACAATCACATATTATATATTCTAGATAAAATTGTATTTATAAGAAAGCAACAGAAATTCACCAAATCCACAGAAGAACCAAGAGCCTGGATTAGTGTAAAAGTTTTAATCTCTGCTTTCGCAAAACACTTCCATCAGAATCAAGAAGACAATTCCCATCCAATTTAAACATAAAATGTGTAAACAATAGCAATCAACCAATTAATTCCATCCTAAAAACACTGCTGAAATACTATTAACCATTTAATTTCCTGTTTTCTAAAAACACAGTATTGGTGGGTTCATTCAAACCTGGTGAGACATCTGCTCTGTTTTATCTGCCAGCTTACTTCTCTAGTTTCTACTTGATTCTTAAAATTGCCCCCTCTTATCTAAACTAATCTGTTAGAGTACAGTAAATAAAAATTTATGGAAGTTGATACACACTTTAGAATGTTTATACAGAGCATTATTCTCATCCCTTCTCTTTATAGCCCTTAAATGTTCTTGTATTCTATCCCGTAAGCGTCTTGTAGTCATACCTATGTAAAATGATTCGCAAGCCAAAAATAGGGCAAGATGAATCACCTCAGTAGAACCACATCCATATCTAAACTTGAAATAAATGGTATAATCCAAGTGAGACATCACAAAGGGACCTTCATATACGTACCTACGACTGGTACAACCATTACATTTATAGGTTCCCTTATTTTTATTTGTAATAGCGTTAAAATTTTGTCATTTTTATCTAAAAGCTGTTTAATACTACAAACCGTGTTAAATAATGGCTCCCTACCTAAAGCTTGTTCTACATCTTTATGACTACTAATAATTCTCCAGTTATTTGTAATAATATTTTTAATACTTGAGGTGTCAGCAGACATCTTTAAACAGCAATGTGGTAACTCTTTTGAAATCTTTAGGGCTACCTTTGACTTCGCTTGAAAGCTGTCCTTTAAAATAGGTGGAAAATTTGTATATGCCTTTTAGTAATGATTATTACAGCTGTTTTGTCCAACAAAGCTGCAGGGTAACCCCTTTGTAGGAACAGACTAGTAATGTATTCAACTTCCTTCAAAAATAAATTATTAATCAAATGTGACACTAATATATTGCCCCCTCGGGATGTTCAGTTTCTTATAATCTGGATGGTTACTTAACCAATGTAAATAGTTATTAGAAAACATACTTTTCCTAAATATATTACTATGAAAGCAACCTATCCTACAATCCCACTTAAGTTTGAGATCCAAAAAATTAATCTCATAGCCGGAGCATCCCAGGGTAAATGACAGAAAATCTGATATCTTAAGATGTGTTAAATCTTTGCATCAATTTTGTTATGAAAAGACTGTGGCAACATATAAAATGAAAAAACTAGCACGGGACCGTGTAGCTTATTCCACTTGTTATACCTACAGCTCGTGTTAACATTAAAATCAAGTAACTTTAATTCTATGCAGTCTCGTGCCTTAAACAATTCTTCTGTGGCTAAAAGGCATTTCAACTAAATCACATATACAGAGGAAGGAGTGTTGGAAAAACACACTGTTATGCTTTGACAGCATGCATCCTCGTTATATGTTTCCAAATATTATACAGGGACAGATAGGCAGGACATCCAGGTTATGCTTGGAGGATACCCAATATGAGAAAGAAATGACGGAGTTAAAACGCAATTTTTGTGACAGGGGCTATAAAGAAGAATTAGTAAACAAGGTTGTCAATAGTAATAAACAAAAAAGGGCTAGTAAGTTTAAACCGTGGCTCACATGTAAGACAGGAGAAGGACAGGCATCTTCATCTGCCAAGTATAAAAATGGAAGATCCCAAATTGTTCCTCACCTATAGTAACAATATAGAAGATATAAGGGGAATAGTCAACAAAAATTGGAATATCTTAAGGAGTGACAACAAGTTAAGAAGTATTGTAGGGACTAGACCTAGTTTTGGCTATAGGAGGAACAAAAATTTAAAAGATTTGTTATGTGGGGAAAAAACTTTAACCACCACACAACCATTCAAAGATTCAGTAGGTAGTGTTCCACGTGGCTTTTGTAAAGCATGTTCCATTATTAATAAGGATACTACCTTTACACATCCTGTTAGTGGCATGGTTTTCAACTTCAAGGCAAGGGCCACTTGCAGGACAAGTAATTTGGTCTATATAGCAGAATGTTTACAATGTTCTGGATTCTATGTTGGAAAGACCAACAATATGTTCAAGGTGAGGATACTTCAACATCTATCCTCCATAAGGAATAAGGATATACATAATGCCCTCTATAGGCATATTGAAAAGAACCCTACACATACATTTCAATTTAGAGCTATAGTTAATGTTAGATTAAACAACAGAGGGGGAGATATTAAACTATTAACAGAATCCTTAGAGGATAAATGGATATTGGAATTGATGGCACGCTGGAATCCAGGACTAAATGATGCTGTACCTTTAAAGCCCGCCTTGCAAAAAAGGCGGAATTTTTACTGACAACCTATTGGTTACTAGATAATTTAAATTGTTGGAGTGTTTGTTCCTATTTTATCTGATGAAGGGTTATTACCCGAAAGCGCTCATCCCTGGAAGTATTTGTGTGTTTTAATAAAGAAGGAAGAAATTTCAGCAGTGTCCTACCATTCTTGTTCTTTACATTTTAGGAAATTGTTAACGTCAATAAATAGAGGCGGAAACAACTCATGGGCCCAAAAACAACAGGGACAGAATGATATAAACCATTTTTATGAAGTAGAATTTCCGAAATTAGTTGGTTCATAGAGTACAAATAACAATTCTTCTCAAACAGGTTTGGCTGTTATTCGTGGTTTGGAAACGTCTGAACAGCCAAATAACTTGACACACCCACGACTAGCAAACAAGCAATTTCAGAGGCTCAGAACAAAGTTTGTACAGGGAACAAGGTAAAAGCAAAGTAATATATGGACAAACAGAAGAGACTAAAATTTAATTTCAGTGATTTCGTTCTGAATGATTGCCATTGTAGAGTACTGAAGATGGGTTTAGGGTTTATACCAAGTCATAGATCTGGTTTAACGCAAACTATATTACAGCTTAAAATGTATGGTAGAAAGTTGAATTTGGCACTTATTTTTCAAGATTCTGTTAAGAATTTAAGCAGACCATCTACTTTCAACCCTTCCCTGCATTTTACGATCAAACATTTCAAAGCTTTTTATGAAAGAGACATTAGAAGATTACTGAGCAATAAAACTGAGACCATACTACAATTTAAATGCTGATGAACTTCTTGCACTGAAAGAATTACGCGACATGAATAACGTAAGATTTATGAAAGCTGATGAGGGTGGTTTGGTAATTATGAACAAAAATGATTAAATTTCAAGTATGGAAGAAATGAGTAATAATGAAGATTATCAAGTTTTTCTGTGTGATATATATTTGCAGTATAAACATGCATATTTGTTATTGGATATGTTGTTCAATAAGGAAATAGATGTTAATTTATACAATTTCTTCTATATTAAATATCCATGTATTGGTATCCTATTCGGTATACCTAAGAGTCATAAAATTTCCAACCACCCTCCTTTCAGGCCAATAGTATCTGCAGCCGGTAATATAACTGAAGGGATGTCTATTTAGATACTATTTTGAATCCACTTTTACAATGTTTGCCTTCATACTGTCGCAATTCTTGGGATTTTTTTTTAGATCATCAAGATATGACTTCTAATAATGAACATCTTACCCTTGTTACTGTGGATATAGCATCTCTATTTACATCCATTACAATTAATCAATGAATAGACGGTCAGAGACTATTTGGGCAAATTTAGTGAGTTGACCATTGATCAAGTTAATGTTTATACATTGTTAGAAATAGTTTTGAATATATTTTTTTTATTCCACGACAAGTACTATAGGCAGAAGGGTGTAGCAATGGGGGCAAGTGTTGCCCCAGCTTTTATGAACCTGGTCCTTGGATGGTGGCAGCAAGAAATTTTACCTAAAAATGGTCAGTTTTAATATTTTATTTTATAAAAATCATCAACATAAAATGATACTATAGTAGTTTCAATTTAATTTATGGCCTGTCTTTTTCAAAATAAGTTTTAGTGGAACCTTGTCATTAGGGCCATAGTCAACATCAGCCCCCAGCCAAATTATCCATGTAGCCTCTGAAACCTCGGTTCTATTCTCTATAGCCCCCCCCCAATACCAATAGTGACTCTCTCAATAACTAAAAACTTAAACATATGTGTATGCCCACAGTTATATATGTGTTTTGCTAATGCATTGGTAAGACACACTATATCATATACATGTTTCCTTATTCTATCACTGAACTGTCTTGCCTACATAACACATTCTGCAAGAACAGACAGCTAAATAGACTACATTAGGGGTATCACAGGTAGCTTTCACACTAAATTTAAAAACTTTGTTGGAACCAGGATGTAGAAATTCCCCAGAGGAATCAATGCACCTGCAAAAATTACATTTCTGGCAGGGAGATGCAAGCAATGGCAGCAATCTCTGTTGATCTAAAATTTCATTCTTGGGATAACAGAACATTCGTTTCAAAATTTTCTTGGTTTGGAACGAAAATTTAGGCTTATCTCCCACAATTTTCCTAATGGCCAGATCACTGGTTAATATGGGCCAGTTTTTCTTCACAATGTCTATTATACCATTAATATTGCTCCCAAAAAAACATGTGCATACGTACTGTATTAGAAATAGGCTTTTCTGAGTTATCTAAACATCTCACTACTTCTGAGAAACCATATTTCCTGGTTCCAACAAAGTTTTTAAATTTAGTGTGAAAGTTAACTGTGATACTCCTAATGTAGTCTATTTAGCTGTCTGTTCTTGCAGAATTCACTATTGGTCTTAGAGGGGGGGATATAGAAGAGAGAACAGCGGTTTCAGAGGTTAAATGGATAACCGATGCTGGCTATGGCCATAATGACAATGTTCCACTAAAACTTCTTTTGAAAGACAGGCCATTAAACTGAAACTACTATAGTATTTTATGTAGATGTTGCTTTAAATCTATATGAAAGGAGATGGCTGAGAGGTGTGGACCTTTAATTGGTTGTGATTGTATATTTAAATGATGTGCGAGTCAAAGTTTTTAAACATCTGATGAAGCAGTTTAAGTGTGAAAGCGCTTATGTTTTAGATCTGAATAAAGCTTTTATAATGCTCCATGGTTTGATTCACTTTTAAAGTTTTATGGATATATTCATTGGTTTTAAGTGAATCATTTATCCTTCGTGCCACAATTCTTGTTGGTTATGAGACTGTTTACCAGCTACTGTCAAATATGTACTTGCCATGGATGGCAGCCTTTGTTTACAATTCTGTACATTACATATTCTTTGGCTTGTTTCCACAACCTGACCCTGACACTGGTCAATATCGATTCACCCCAGTAAACAAACTTTGTTTACACTTTGCTGACCATAACCATTTTAACTAGGCCCGCAGCTTCTCTTCAAGGAGATCAGAGGTGTTTTTATACTGACTAGGGAATATCTGGCCAGGTTATCAGGAAAGTTCCTTGCTCTTGTTTCGATAACTGCCATGGAATTTCTTTACATCGAAGTGAGCTACAACCAACTCAGGCAGAAAGGCTTAATGCCTCACTTGGAGGACAGAAAATCTCAGCATATATCACTCTGTGCTGCACTGTAGTTTACACCAACAAACTCTCTAGCTCCTTTCCTACCCATAATGCACTATGCCTAACATCTCAGATCTTTAGAGTTTTTTTTTTTTTAAAGATTTACTGAATTACTTGTGACAGGCACATTTACATAAAAGTAATCAAACTGTATTAAGTTAAAATTAACGCACATTATGCTTCACATATATTGCTATACATCATATAATCTAAGCAACATTACATAAATTATTCAATTCCTCCCCATGTTTTTTAAAGAAACATCTTTATTAAACCACCACTTATGACATAAGCAATCATACGTTTATATAAATGAAAACAAACCACACCAACACAATCTTAATTGCAAGCATTTTACATCACAAACCATACTGACACTCCCAGTTGCAAACATTATACATCCCTTATAATCTACCCAATCGTTTTCAGTCAGTCATCATTCAAGTCCTGTCTTCTTTTAAACCTCATTCCTCCCCTGTACGCATTTTTCCCACAAATACCATTTTTTTCCTATGTGGATTGCTCCTACCTTTTTCTAAACATCTGAATTCCAATTGTTTTATCTCTGACTATAGTCACTAGTTTTAATAGTCACTACTTTTAATATAGATGATTTAGATTTTGATTTCCATTTTCTACTAATTGTCTTTTAGGCCGCCAACACAATTAGAAACAGGAAGGCCTTACCATGTCTAGGCAATTCCAATTCTGTATCATAGCTCAGAAAAATCTACCTCGTCACACCAGTCTGTCCAGCCAGCATCTTTGACAGTGCATCTCGCAGGGAATTCTAAAGGTCCACCAACTCACTGCACTCCCAGAAAATATGTTCCCAATTCTTCCCAATCACACCGCCAACATTTGCTATCTACTGGAGGAAAAATTCTCTGGAGTCTACTTGGGGTATAAATATCTATGCAAACATTTCCAAGCAAAAATCCTAAACCTTCTAGATTTTGTTGCATATTTGGGAGACGTACATATATCTTCCCATTATTTCTTTGTGAATTGTTTATCCAGTCTCTTCCCAATCCTTTCTAACCTCCTCCGATTGATTCTTATAGTTATGCAATATTTTATATGCTGTACTAGTTATTCCTTTTTAATGGCAGCTTCTGGTCTAGATTCTACTAGTGCTGGTCTTTCATTTGGGACCCCCTATTTCTCATTGCCTATACTTGTATATCAATCCCCGATAGGCAAGGCAATCTCTAATCTGCAGTCTAAATAAATTCTTGGCATCTTCCTATTCTATTATCTTTACCCGTCTAGTTATTTGCTCTCAATGCCTTGGTTCCTTTGCCAGTTTTCTCCAATAAATTCAAGCCCACTCTTTCCTACTGTCTGTATCCTAAATTGCAGTCATCCCTATTGACAGAAACTTCTTTCTCCATTCCAGTGTTGGCCAAGTTCTTAGAATACTTTCTGCTACTTTATGGATACAATATTCAATATGATTAGTGTTATTCTCCTTAAAGTCCTGAATCCAAAATCCCAATCTCTCCCCGGATCTTGATCTTCCACCTATTATATCATCCCTTTCTACTTTGAATTATAGTTTTATGCTTGTGCTATGTATAAGGAGCCTTAACTGTGTAGCTCTGAAATACCCCTTCAAATTGGGTAATCCCAGTCTGCCCTGTTCTACTGGAAGAATCAGCTTATCCCACTTGCTTCTTGCAGTCTTTCCCTCCAAGCAAACGTTCTTCAGGTCTTTATTAATTTATATCCACAACCTCTCCTCTGGTTGATAAAAATATGCCTGACCTGTGTATAACACTAATGGGACTAAAACATTTTAACTGCTTGCATCTTACTATCCATACAACAAAACTTCCATTTTCTCAGTTTTTAAATTATCTTTTTAGTCTCTTCCCACATATCCTTAGCTGCCAAACCAGAATAATTTTTAATCCATACTTCTAAATACTTCATGTTATCATGTTTCCATAAATAAGGATATTACTGACCCAGTTTGTGTGTGTACACAATTTACCGCTATTGCTTTTATTTTAGCTTAATTAATTTTTGCATCATAGGTAGGTACTAGGCTATCGGCCCTGAGGCCTATACAAGCTTAGCCAAAAATGTTCCCTGGCTTTCGCCACCCAAGAAAATTATTTTCCTGTGCCCCTGTCAAGCAGTGCCGCAGAAGTGATCCCCGGGGTGAATTTTCTATTTATCATCCAGTCAGGATTTTTCTTAAAGAGGGCCAATGAGAAGCTTTGCTCGACATGAATGGGAAGTTTGTTCCAGAGTATGGGAAGTCTCTGGGACAGGAATCTATCCCTCCAGCAAGTTCTGTTTATTGTGGTGACAAGGTTTAGGTCTCTGGAGTGTGTGGTTTGGAGAGACTGGGATTTCTTTATGTGTAGCATGTCCAACAGCTCTGGGTTTGACATAACTTTGTATGTTAGGCAGAAATCGCCTCAGAGTAGGTGATATGAGACAGAGTAGAGCTGGGGTTTTTTGATTCAGTCTGCATATGGCATCTGTTTGAGGCCAGTAATCCTCTTAGTGAGGAATTTCAGTGGCCTTTCCAATTGTAGATATCTTGTGAGATGCATGCCAAATGGGGCATTGTACTCTATAATGGGTGTGATGAGGGATGACTATAGAGGAACAATGACCTTTTTTCTAGAGAACCCTTTTGTGATGAGGTGTGCCATGTAGAAGGATTTCCTGACTACTGTGGCGATGTGGTTATCAAAGGAGAGACTACTGTCCCACCTGTGTCTCGAGGTCTCATCACACTTCCATTGTTTAGTGAGCTACCGCCTATGTGGTAGTTCATGACTACTGAGTTTTTCCCAAAGGGGATGACAATGCACTTCTTGGCATTGAGGTCATGACTGACACCAAGCATCGGTCTCTGTGAGGCCCTTTTGTAGAATGTCTACATCATTAGGGGATTCTATTATGGCTCCCAGTTTGCAGTCATCTGCGAAATTCGTTAGCCAAAGACTTTGTGTTGGCCTGCACTTCATAGGAGTAGATGCCAAACAGGAGAGGACCCAGGACCGAACTCCGTGGTACTCCACTCGTCACTGGTCTGAAGTCAGACTTGGAATCGGCTACTTTTATTGTGTGGGTTCTGTCAGTGAGCCAGTTGGCCACCCATCTTGTGACATAGGGATTTATGCCCAGTTTAGTGAGTTTATCTATGATTCCAGAGTGGGGGATGGTATCAAAAGCCTTGGCGAGGCCAAGATAGGCTGTGTGCACTACCTTGCCCTCGTCTACGGCTCTAGTGACTGCTTCATAAAAGTCAATTAGGTTTAGTAGACGTGATCTACCTTTTACAAATCCAAACTGAGTGGGGTCAAGGGTTTGTAGGTTACCCATGTCTTTTTTATCAGCTCCAAGATGATACGTTCCATGGCCTTGCAGACCAGGCTCGTCAGGCTAATGGGGCGACAGTTTCCAGGGTCAGTGGTGGCACCCCCTTTGTGGAGTGGGATAACCACTGTTGTGTGTCATTCAGTAGGCACACAGCCAGAGGTGAGGCTATGATTGAACATGGTACTTAGGTAGGGTGCCAGTTCATTCTGCAGTTCGTGCAGTACGCAGCCTGGGATATTGTCTGGACCCATGGATGCTGTGTTCTTGGCTTTGGAGAGTGCGGTCATTACTTGTTCATCCATAATTACAGGGGCTTTGCATTCTTTCGGTATTAAGATGAGCCCTTTGGGGGGGGGGGTAAAGTTAGCATTGAACCTGCCAGGATGTTAGCAATATCAGTTGGTTCTGTATATTTAGTACCATTGTGCTGTAGCTCCAAGCAGATCTGAGTGTTGCCATTGAGATTCTTGACATAGCTGTAGAATGCTTCGTAGCAGTCTTTGGAATCGGTGGCAATTTTATTTTCATAAATGGCTTTGGAGGATTTTTTGAGGGATCTCAGCTTCTTACTAAGGCTGACCAGGGAGTTCCTCAAATCTTGGGATTTTACTCTTTTTTTGCAACAGCTTCTTCCTTCTGCTGTAGAGTTTGTTTATGGCAGGGGACCACCAGATTGGCTTCCTTTTCTTTGGAGGATAGCATCTTGGTTCTGTTGGGGATGGCATGATCTATGCACTCATGTGTGTGCTTATACAGTGCATTTGTGTAAGATTCAGCAGTCGTACCTCTATTTTCCGTCTGCATGGGTGTTGTGAAGTTTGTCACTTCTGTCTTAAGCATGAAGTTGGCTTTGGAGTAGTTTTTGACAGAGGCTTCCATAATGGGGGGTGGGGGTGGGATATGGATTCCTAGGGTGATTAGCTTGTGGTCAGATCTGACCAGCGAGGAGCTGAACTCTGGCGTGCAACACCAATTACCCATATTGGTAATGACCAGGTCCAGGATATTGCTGCCTCTGGTGGAGGTGTGGACAAGCTGATCCAAGGTGTTGGAATTTATGAATTCCAGAAAACGTTAAGCGAATGTGTTGGCACATGAGTAGTTTTCCCAGCTGATGGTGGGGTAGTTGAAATTGCCCATAATTAAGGTATTGAGTCATAACTTAATATTTTTCAGTATCTTAAAAAATGAAGAGTGGGAATCCTGGGGCATGGTGGGGGATCTAATAAGCTACAACCCGGATTGCAGTCTTGCCTAGTGTTAATTGCACTTTGATAATTTTGGATACATTATGTTGAGCAACTAGCCTAGAGATGTAGATATCCTTAATGAATATGGACATGCCTCCACCTTTAGTGTTTCAGTCATGGTTAGGTGGCCGAAAGGTGTGGTATGAATTATAGCCTGATAATGGAGGGGTGGCTCTCTGGAGCCTGAACCAGGTCTCTGTCACTGCACAGATGTCAATGTTCTCCATTTTAAGGAATGCCTCGAGTGACTGCATTTTGAGATTTAGACTTCTAGCACCGAGTAGCATTACCCTCAGAGTTTGGTTGCTTGTACATGTTACAGTGGTGAATTTAGCATTTGAACCTTGCCTAAAAAAAGCACTATAGGGGTGACCCACAAGAGCCTTCACCAGTATCCAGAATCCCAGAGGCGACAGGTGCAGGCCATCTCTGGCAAAGCATCGTGGTCTGTCGACCATGTCGTTCCAGGCAGACAGATACTGGATCCCCTTAGAATGACACCAGAAGCATAGCCAATTGTTGAAGCCAATCATTTTGTCCTTGTACTGTGGGTATCATTCTGGGTGATGGCAGGATGCTACTCAGCGCTAGGGTCATACCTGGCTGGGCTACAAGATCAGAGAGCTCCTCCATGTCTCTTTTCATGTAGTCTAGGGAGGTACATTTCAGGTCATTCACACCAACATGGACAATGACAGTCATATTTGTACTTGCTGTGGAGTGACCCCAGGGCTTGCATTATGTGGCAGATCCTGGCAGCCAACAGGCAGCTGACAGTAACTTTCTCCTTGTTTAGCCTGATGAGTGGGACATCAGTGTGTCTGACTGAAAGTCACTTATGTCTAGTGTATTGGTTACATTGTTTTGTCTTATGGGCTGAGGTTGAGTGGCACATGGATTTTGTGGGCTGTGTGTCATTTGGGTAGTGTTGGGGGTGGTGGTTGCCTGCATTTCAGCTTGGGAGGTCCCTGTTGCTTGGGCAGATTTTTTTTGAGAGCCTCAGGGAATGTGGGTGTGTGCTTTGTGTTTCTGTGTGTGGGTTTTGGTAGTGTGGGTTTGAAGGACTGTGTGTTGAGTGTGGTGTGGTGCGGTGCAGGTGTTAACCTTCTCCTCTTGACTGTCTAATCCAGTCTTGGCAGGAGAGAGCTTGGCTTCCAGTTTGGCTATACAAGTGCATCTCTCACAGGTTGTAGTGTTGGGTGGTAGGAGGAGAGGGTTGTCGCTGTACATAAGGCAATTTCTACATTGCCCCAAGATGCCCAGATTCATCAGGTGGACAGGAGAAAACAATGGGAGCTGACCAATGGACATGCCTGGATAGGTGCTTTAAGTACTAAGAACTGTTTTCATTAACAAGTGGGGAAAGTAGAGTGCTGTAGTAATTTCTAGTTTAGTGCTTACGAGTGCTGAGCACAAGGCAACAGTTTTGAGTGCTGAAATTAAAAAAAAAATGGCTAGTTCTAGCCACGGCCTGTTTGGTGATTCACAGTCTTGTCCCAGATGATGCAAGGGTCTGCAGGCTTGTAGCCTTTTTCTGGCAGATGTCTCGAATAGCAACCAGACCAATCAGGTATGCTAGCACAGACATTCACTCTCCTACCAGAAAGAGTCAGGAATCAATGCACTCTGCTCATATTCTCACCAGGATCAGAATATAAGCACAGATTCTAAGCTGTCGCCTATAAAACCGTTAAGCTTTCTGGTGATCAGCAGTCTCCAGGAAATAATGTAACTGCAGTCCTTCTTCTCACCAGGAGAAAGCAGAAGCACTAATCCCAAGATTACTACTGAGAGGCAGAAGGCGGGCTGTACCATAACTGGTGGTCTTGCAATAGATGCTTAAAGGTAAGATGAAAAAATGGTTTATCCTAAACACTGCAGTGTGCACTAGAGGCGTTAGATGTGAAAGTAGGTAACTTGAGTTTTACCTGTCTAAAATTAGAAGTTATGTACTCACCATAACGTTCCATCTGAGTAGGTGACTTCATTCGGATGCAACCTGTGGGTATCGGATCCGACCTCGGATCCGAGCCGGCAATTCAAAAGCTTAGGCTCCGAGCTCCTAGCTCCTCCCTCTTACCCATAACCCCTTGCCACGCCCTGACTGACCTCAGATTGAGTTTGCCTCAAATACTGACCACAGTATACTAAAACAGCATAAATACTCGCTCTATAAAGGTCAGGGGGATGGAGGGGGGGATGGTTGCATCCGAATGAAGTCACCTACTCAGATGGAACGTTATGGTGAGTACATAACTTCTAAATCTGAAGTAGGAAGACTTCATTCGTCTGCAACCTGTGGGACAGAGTCCCTAGCTACCTGAATCTTGGGTGGCCATCATGGAAGGATGTTCCGGAGCACCGCTGAGCCAAAGGATGCTCTTCCTCTAGAAACAACATCCACCTTGTAATGAGAAATAAAAGTATGAGGCGAGGCCCAAGTAGCTGCCAGCAGATATCATCCAACGAAACACGGGACTTAAAGGCGGCTGACGTAGAAACTGCCCTAGTAGAATGAGCCGTAACCCTCTTAGGAGCAGGTCTGCCTGAAGTGTCATATGCCTGCAATATGCAATTAGCAATCCATTTAGACAGAGTGACTTTAGACACTGCTTTACCCAGAGCAAATTTAGCAAAGGAAACGAACAGCTGATCTGATTTCCTGTGGCCAGCTGTCCTGTTAATATAAAAACGTAATTGTCTATGAACATCCAATGAATGCAACTTGTATTCCCCTGTGTTTGAATACTTGGGAAAAAAAACAGGCAAATTGATTGACTGGTTAATATTGGATTCAGAAGAGACCTTCGGAAGAAAAGATGGATTGGTCCTGAGGCACACCCTATCAGGGAAGAAAGAAAGGTAAGGCGGTTTGACACAAAGAGCCTGAAGCTCAGACACCCTTCTGGCTGAAGTGATAGCTACCAGAAAGACAGTCTTCCAGGAAAGGAATTTTAAATCAGCAGAAGCTGCAGGCTCAAGGAGGAGCAGTAAGGGCCTGCAGGACTAAAGACAAATCCCAAGGTGGTACAACCTCCTTGACTGGAGGCCTTAATAAAAAAACTCCCTTGAGAAAGGATTTGCATAATTTCGCTGTCATAAGGGGAGCTGTGTCCTGTCCAATGTGATAATGCGATATAGCCGCCAATTGTACTTTAATCGTGGATGAACTGGCCCCTTGATGAAAGAGGTCTGTTAGAAAGTCTAGCACCGCAGAGATAGGTGCTGAAAAGGGATCCACCGTTCTCTGCCCTGCCCATATAGAGAACCTCTTCCATTTACTCTGATAAACCTGTCTGGTAGAAGGTTTATGGGCAGCCACCAAAATTGCTTTGACCGGTGAAGAGATACCGGGAGTCCTAATTAAGGTTGGAATTGGAGCAGCCAAGCTGTCAACTTCAGGGTCCGCAGGTTGGGAACTGGCATTCCCAGAGGGTGAGAGATGAGATCCGAAATTGGATCCAGAATCCATGGTGGATTGATTTTGTGAGACCATACGAAGGGGAACCAAGGTTGTCGAGGCCAGAATGGGGCAATGAGAATCATTCTGCTCCCCAAACTGTTGGCTTTCTGCAGAAACCTCTGCATCAGAGGAAGTGGAGGGTAGGCATAAAGGAGACCGGGAGGCCAAGCATGCACCAGAGCATCCTCGAACTCCCTGGTGGGGAAGTAGAGCAAGAAATTGTCGCATTTGGCGTTTGAGGGAGAAGCAAAAGATCGCAACAGGGTTGCCCCAAACGGCAAAAATCTTCTTCGCTACTTGAAGGTTTAGGGACCACTCGTGTGGAGAAAGGATGGTGCGACTGAGCTTGTCCGCAAGGATGTTGGACTTTCCCGGAATGTGCGTTGCTATCAGAAAGCGTTTGGTGGAAATTGCCCATTCCCAAACTCTCATGGCCTCTCGACAAAGGGATAAGACCTGGTTCCTCCCTGCTTGTTGATATACCAGACTACGGACATGTTGTCTGTCTGAATCGCAATAGTCCCTGTAGGAAGAACGTGGTGAAGTGCTTGCAACGCTAGGAGCACCGCCCTCATTTCCAGGACATTTATATGCAATGATGTCTCTGTGGGATTCCACGTGCCTTGGACAATCTTTCCCGCAGAATGCCCCCCCCACCCGAGGCAAGAAGCGTCCGTGGTCACTGTGGCTCGGGGAAATGCAGCAAAAGGGTCTTCCTGCCAGGGCTCCGGAGAAAGAAGCCACCACAGAAGGGAGTCCCTGCACGCCCTGCTGACCGCAATCGGAGCGTTTAGAGACGAACAAAGAGGAGACCACTGAACTTGAAGGGTCCATTGAAGAACCCGCATGCGTAGGCGAGCATGAAGTAGAAGCGGGATAGCTGCCGCCATAGAACCTAGGGCCCTCAGGACCGAAGCTGCAGTTGGTGACGGTTGAAGGATTGCTGTCACATGACACCTCAGGCTGACGATACGGTCTGGGGTGAGGAAGGCTCGCATTGATCTGGTGTCTAGTCTTCCTCCTATGAAATCTATAATTTGAGTTGGATTCAGGAAAGATTTCTCCCAGTTGATCGTTATGCCCAGCCTTGGTGCTAGTTGAAGGAAGTAATCCCTGGCTGAGCACAGAAGATGCCTTGATGATGCCGTCAGGAGCCAGTCGTCCAGGTACGGAAAGACCTGTAATCCCTGGAGCCTCAGGTGGGCCGCTACCACCGCTAACACCTTGGTAAACACCCTGGGGCCTGAGGTGAGTCCAAAGGGCAGGAGCCTGAACTGATAGTGACTGGCTCCCAGCCGAAGCGAAGAAACCTCCTGGATCGCCTGTCCATCCGAATGTGGTAGTACGCATCCTTGAGGTCTATGGAACACATCCAGTCGTTCTCCTCAACAGGGGAGTATAGATTGCAGGGTGACCATCCGGAACTTTTGCTTGGTTACTGACAGGTGCAACAGGGAAAGGTCTAAAATTGGTCTTAAGTCCCCCGCCTTCTTTGGCACCAAAAGAACCTGGAGTAAAACCCTAATCCGGCTTGATCTGGGGGCGCTGGATGGCTCTTTTCCTAGCAGCTGCTCGATTGAGAGCTGCCGCCTCCTTTGATCGGGTGGAACATCTGGGAGGCTGCGAGATTTGGGGATCTTGATTAGGGGTATTGAATATCCTCTGGATATGAGTCAAGCACCCAACTGTCTGTTGTTATGGACTCCCAAGAAGTCAGGTGCATCGAACCGCCCGACTGCCTCCAGAGACGGACAGCCGGGCAACCCTTCAGGGCTGCTGCGTGGGTCTCTCAGAGAAGGGTTCTCTGGACCCAAAATTGCCAGGAGCCCCTGCCTCTGGCACGACGACCTCCCGTCCTCCTCTGCCACGGAAGGACTGGTTATCCGGAGCAGGTTGGGACTGCTGCGACTTCGGAACCACATCTTCTTCTGTCCCTTTTGGTTCTTAGAGAAGGACCTCTGGGGAGCTGAGAAGCGGACTCACGGCAGACAGCGTCTTCTCTTCCTTTTCGCTCTGGACAAGTGTCTCGCGAACAGTCTTGCCAAATAAGGCAGAACCATCGAAAGGGGCATTCGCGAAGGTCGCCTTAAAGGGCTCGGCAAAATCACAATGGCGGAGCCAGGCCTGTCGCCTCATGACAAGGCCTGCTCCGCTGGCTCTAGCGGCTCCCTCAGTAGCATGAGACAGCAGCCGCATAGATGTATTGGATACAGATCTGAGAGTGGCCATTCGGGTGGAATAAACCTGCTTATCCTCACTCGAGATGGACTCCGGGAGATGCAGCGTACTCTTTAATCAGATCTCGCTGCATCCTAATGACATGCGCCATGTAGTTCAGCGCTCTCAAGGAGAAGGTCGCTGAACTAAACACTCGCTTCCCAATTCGATCCATCGAACGGGACTCCTTGCCCGGAGGATGGACGGAGGGACTCTCCTGGGCCAATTCCCTCTTCGTGGCTGCAGCCATCATCATGGCATCTACAGGGGGACCCTTACTCCAGTGGGTGCGGTCTGATGGAGGAGAAAGAATGCGATCCGGGCATTTTGGGATAGGCTCAATGGTGTCCGGATCCTTCCACGCCCTGATAGATATAAGATCTACCAGGGGGTCAGCAGGAGGGGACACCCAAGAGGTAGAAGGGCCCGCCTCGAATGCCTCCAAGAACACAGACTCGTCCGAAGAAGCCTTGGGGGCAGACCACCCCCCCCTGATCCTTAACATCTCCATGATGTCTCCAAATGAGACGTCCTCAGGGGGTGACCTAGGGAGCCTTCCCCTTCATCCAAGTCCGTGTCTTCAGTGACGGACTCAGGGAGTCCATGTGCCTCCTCTTGCACTTGCGCTTCCGAGGTACATCATCGAGGGGGCTGTCCGAGGAGTACTCTTCAGCAGACGGATGTTCCAAGGGAACCACTTGGGACATAGAGGCGGGCTGTCCCTGGGACCGGCTGGTGGGGGCCTGGCCCAACTGCAATGGAGTGCGGGATGGAGCCGTGGCAGGGACCGGGGTCCGGATGTCCTCGACAGTGCCCTTTCCATAACGCTGAAAGCCGAGGGGAGCCAGCTTCTAAGCCCGAGCCGACCCCACTCGGATCCGACGTGCGGATCGGAGTCGGAGCCGAAACCGCCGGATCCCCGAGGCCAGGGTGCTCCGACCTGTACGGAGCCGAAGACCCAGCAGCTCCCTCGATCCGAGGCTCGCCTCGGCTCCGAGAGGTCGGGTCCGAAGCACTCAAGGGATGGGACGGATCCGAGGTGCGCCGACCAATCGGATCCGACCCACCCCCGGATCCAAATCTGCACGGCGCCGAAAGCTCCGAACCCGTGGTATGGGTCGGAGAAGGAGCTACGGGGGCGAAAAAAGGGGTCGAAGCCCCTCCCGGTTGGGGGGGGGCTAGGAGCACTCCCATTTGCATTTGGGCCTGGATGAATTTCCTCATCATCCGGTCCATATCAGCTTCGCTCATCGAAAAGGTCGATCTGGAGGAGGCCACCGAAGCGGACCTAGAGAACCGCCTCGGTGACCTCCTGGAAGGGCTAGCCTCCTCCTCCTCGGGTCCAGGAGAGAACCGAGGGGAGTGGAGCCGAGGAGGAGGAAAGCTAGAAGGCACAGGGGAAGCCCGCTTAGATGGAGGAGCCGAGCTGGAAGCTTCGGCTCTCCTCTTGTGGTGCTTCTCCCTGTGCCTCTCCTTCTGTCTCTCCCTACTAGAATCCTTCCCCTCCGGCATTTTTAAGGGAGGTTGAGTCCAAGCCGAGGGAGAACTGACAGCAACAAGTTGCTGACTGGAGGGGGCAGAGGCCGAAGCAGTATCTGGGGGTAAAAGACCCGCCAGCACTAACTTCGACCTCCGTTCCCTTAAAGCCCGGGGGTTGAACCCTGCACAAATGGTACAACCAGAAGACAGGTGTTCAACCCCAAGATGACGACGAGTGTGGCCATCCGCTGGGGACAGCTTATGGCCACACTCGGTACATTTCGAAAAGACAGCCTTAGGGGCTTCAGACATGACACCTAAGGCCTAAACACACACAGACACACACAAAACTACGAAAAACCCGAGATTTTTAACTAAAGAGGGAGGGAAAGCCTTTACCACACACAACACTAACTATTTTTTAAACAAAAACTGAGAATTTTAACAATTTTCCTGTCAGAAAACCACTTATCTCAAAAACCACGCCAGGAGCTCAAGAATTCCGTTGCTTCTTGAAAAGCGGCAAACGAAATCTGAGGTCAGTCAGGGCGTGGCAAGGGGTTATGGGTAAGAGGGAGGAGCTAGGAGCTCGGAGCCTAAGCTTTTGAATTGCCGGCTCGGATCCGAGGTCGGATCCGATACCCACAGGTTGCAGACGAATGAAGTCTTCCTACTTCAGATGTTACATTTTAGTGGAGAGTCATCATCTTTAAAACAGCAAGATAGATTGAAAGGGGGTAATCACTTTTGTATTCTGGTACTATGGAACACAGTAGGATGGCCAATAAATTTAAATATTTGAAGGGGAGTGATTTCATAAAATTATTTTGTGCTTACTCACCCAGCCAGTAAAAGCAGAGGGGAAATGAGATATATGGTTAAACATAA
This sequence comes from Protopterus annectens, assembly GCF_019279795.1. Taxonomy (NCBI): domain Eukaryota; kingdom Metazoa; phylum Chordata; order Ceratodontiformes; family Protopteridae; genus Protopterus; species Protopterus annectens. The sequence goes on from NC_056749.1 coordinate 112,116,437, forward strand.
GGGGCAGGAAACTAGAAAGACAGTGGTGAATAAGAACACAACAGTAACCTGGTGGTAAAAACTTTTGTCTGACTCACAAGAGACAGAGCTGTGGCCTCCAAGTTTTAGTATGCAGTTAAAAGAAGAATACAAGTAAAACACAGTGTAAAGAAAACAAATCACAGTATACAAAATATAAAAAGGCAATAAAGTAATACAAAACACAACAAATAAAAAACAAACTACCCTTTCCCTCACAGAAAACTGTAGCAGAATCTGGGTGAGCCTTTCCAGTAAAGCTCTGAAATGTTTTATTTTACCCCTTAAATAGAAGGCTTAGTTCCTAGCTCCACCCCCTCAAGTCACAGATTATTAACCTTAGCTGACCTGTTGTAACTTATGTGCGACTCCTTAATTGAACTCTTCTAACTTTTGTCTGACTCACAGAGCTGTGGTCTCTTTTCAAATTTTAGAATGTAGTTAAAATAATACAAGTAAAACACAGTGTAAAGAAAACAAATTACAGTATACAAAATAGAAAAAGGCAATAAAGTAATACAAAACAACAAATAAAAAGCCAACTAACCTTTTCCTCACAGCAAACTGTAGCAGAATCTGGGTGAGCCTTTCCAGTAAAGCTCCCAAAAAGACATTTAAACTGCCTTACAAGGATCCACAACACTGTAATGTCTCTTTCTGGTTTTGTCAGGTATAAAATATCTGCAAATACAGCCAGCTTTTCTCGACTATCATACGTATTATATCCTTGAATTTCTGAGTCCCTTATTTTATTTGCCACTGGTTCTAAATGCAATGTAAATAAAGATCTTATTTACAGCTTGAGACAGAAACTGTAAAAGAATTGCCATAACTGGAATTCAACACAAGTGACATGTGGTGTCCCCAAGTGTCTCATTCTGCCAGAAGTCAGTTATAAAAAATCGGAGTGGGGTTGGTGGACGGGGAGTTAAGAAGAATGAAAATGGACAACACAGATGGAACGTTATGGTAAGTACATAACTTCTTTATCTGATTATGTCAATTTTCATTTTATCCTCAACTGATGGGACAGAGTCCCCATTTATCTGAATTCCTGGGTGGACTCTAAGGAAGGATATTCCTCAGTATGGTTGAGCCAAAAGCTGCTCTTCCACTGGAGACCAGATCTAGTTTGTAACGAATTTTAAAGGTATGAGGATTTGACCAAGTTGCAGCCTTGCATACATCATCCATAGATGGTCTATCCTGGAATACAGTGGAAGTAGCCATATATCTAGTTGAATGAGCCTTTAGTGGTTTACGTAAGGGGAGTTCCAATTTGCTGTAGGCAAATGAAATGTAATTTGTCAACCATCTGGCTAGAGTTCACTTTGTAACTGATTCACCCAGCTTATGTGCAGAGGAAACAAACAGCTGGTCTGTCTTTCTAATTTCTTTTGATCTGTGCAGGTAGAAACATAATTGCCTATGTTAAGTGCAGCATACATTGCCCTTTATTGGTAAAGTTTGGGAAGAATACTGGCAGGGTAATGGCCTGGTTAATGTTGGATTCTGACACCACTTTAGATAGGAAGGAAACACTGGTACACAAGTAATCTTATCCTTGTGGAAAATCAAGTACGGGGGCTCAGAAGATCATGCAGATGTAATTGCAACAAAAAAGACAGTTTCCAAATCATAAATTTTAATCTATATTTAGCTGCAGGCTCAAAGGGAGAATGTGTTAAGGCTTGCAACACCTAATTTAAATCCCACGGTGGTATACAATCTTTATAATGCGGTCCAAGTAGAAGGGTACCTTTCAAAAACACTTTTTGCACAGATGAGGAAGCCAGGGGGAAATTTTGAAACCCTACAAGAAAGTTCGATATGGCTGCAAGTTGGACTTTAAAGGTGGATGAACTAGCACCCTCGTGGAACAAACTCACTAAGAATTTGGGCAGTGCAGTGTTGCAGAGGGTTAGTGTTGTCACCTCACAGCAAGAGATTCTTCGCTTTGATTCTCAGCTTGGGTGCCATCTGTGCGGAGTCTGCATGTCCTCCATGCATTCACGTGGGTTCCCTCTGGGTGCCCCAATTTCTTCCCACATTCCAAAGACATGCGTCTTAGCATTTCTCTCTGGGCCTCCGCTAAAAATGGGCTCCGTCCCAGTCAACCTTCCCAGTAACCAAAGGTTAAATAAAATAAAATAAATACATAAATCCAAGAACATGAGTAGGGGCTGAGAAGGGTCTCCCTGATTCTGCTCTGCCCAATAAACAAATCTTCATTTACTTCTATAGAGTTTTCCTGTAGAGGTTTTTGGGAAGACACTAGTATCTAACAGATGAAGAGAGCATAGGTTGCCTATTAACAGAATTGGAGAAACCATGCAGTCAGTTTGAGGTTTGAGATATCCAGGTAAACCAAGCCTGTCGCGTGAGACAGGTCTTGACTTGGATCCAGAATTCAAGGTGGGTACAGAAGACGAGGCCAAAGGAAAGGGAATCAAATTTGTTGAGGCCAGTAACAGGAAATGAGGATGACTTTGCTCTTCAACCAGACTGCTTTCTGAAGGAATTTAGGAATTAAAGGAGCAAGAGGAAAAGCACACAGATGATAGGGGGCCAATTGTGGAGAACACCATCCCTCGCTGACTCCCCCGGTGGAGGGATTAGGGCAAAGAAGTTGCTGCACTAGTTGTTTAGGGGAGATGCAAAAAGATCGCAACAAGGCTGGCCCCACTGACAGAAAATCTGTCAGGGAGTTTGAAATTTCCTTAATCAAGTCCCTTTGCAGTCTCGCGATCAGAGAGCAAAAGTCATTCAAGCATAAACTAGCTTTCCAAATCTGTCCAATCCCTAGATTCTCTATTGGGGTGATGGACAGTGGAACTCTGTTCTGAGAGTTCTTTCTTTGTAGCTGTCTTCATGGCCATTGCATCAAACGGTACCTCCTTATTCCAATGTTCTCTTCCTACCAGTGGAAGGAGAGTCCTGTCTGGTCTCTTGGGGATCATCTCAATTGCATCAGGTTCCTTCCACACCAGCCTAGACACCAGAGTGACCAGGCAGAGTGACCTAGAAGGTAGACGGGCCAGTTCAGCAAACTTCCAGAAATACTCACTCCCCAGGAGTTGGGTTTTTGGCAGACCAACCATACTTCTGTTTAAGGATCTCAAGAACATCTCAAATGAGATGTTGTCAGGTGATTTGGGATTCCCTTCCTTCCCATCAAAGCCAGTATCTTCAGTGATGGACTCCTGATGGGAGTCTAAATGCCACCTCTTGAACTTAGTCTTCCAATGGACTTCTTTGGTGGGATGATTCAGAGACCTATCAGAAGATATGACAATACCTGGCTGGGTGGTCTAGAAACTATGGGCTGGCTGTCCTCATGGAATAGAATGCTGAGGATCAAGGTGCAAAATCAGCAGAGATGTCAAGGGTGGACCCAAGGGGAAAGGACCCGCCTGACTTGCCAGAGCATATAAAACCCTCTTTTACAACGTCGAAAGTGGACTGCCCAGGAGAGAAGGAAGCCAATGGAGCAGTGAAAAAGTTTCTGGTTCACCACCTCCCTCTGCTCAGAGAGCCATCCGCCAGAGGTGGAAGCTGGAGCACCAACACCTAAGCTCCAAGAGAAGAGATGGCTTCAAAGACCTCTGAATCGGCTCTATCACCTTGGATCTGACCCGGAAGCTTCGGATCAAAAATACATCTGGATCTAAAGGTGTCAGGACAATGGCACACAGAGTAACAGTCTTTGGATCCAACAGAAGAGCCCAGAAGGCCTGGATCTGAGAACTAACGCCACAGGTTGGCTCAGTCAGAGGAGTAGTAGATGGATAGTTGCCAGGACCCTACGGGGTGGGAACTATGAAGACTCCCTTCTGAAATTGCTCTGCGAAGAATCTCATCATCATCCTTTCCACATCTGCCTCTGAGGAAACGAGAGGACACCACCAAAGGAGGACAAAGTTCCACTCTGGAAAGGGGAGGGCACCCTAGATGGTACCAGATCCACAGTGGGAGAATACTAAGAGAACAAGGCAAGGGGCTTAGAATCTGAGGACTTCGGATCCACAGTTTATTTTATTTGGTCAGAAATTGGACTTGCCAGATACCTGATCAAATCAGAGGATGGTCAGATCTGATTTTGATTTCTTTTTCTTTGGTTTCAATGAAGTTGAAGCCATCTGAAGACCTGAACCTTTTTGAAGGGTCCTTGGATTTTGCCTTGGGGGACTGAACTACAGTGATGGCCTGAGAAAAAGGAGTTGGCAATAAACCTTTTAACATTAATATGTTTCTTCTTTCTGAGAGAGGTCTGGAGTTGAAATCACTGCAAATGTCACATTCCTGGTCTAGGTGCTCAGCTCCTAAGCAGAACACACACACACAGAGTGGGCATCAGAAAATGGCATCTTGTGCCGATATTGTCCTCATTTTTAAAAGTCTTTTTCAGACACAGCTAAAGGTGAAAAACTCAACCAAATATCAGCAAATGACCCAAGATATCGAATCAGACAGTCACAAATTAAATACTGTCACTAGAGAAAGGAAAGGGCAAATAAACTTTTGTTATTTTAAATAGAAGAGAGGTACAACACCCTCAATGGAAAGGGATATTGCAGGGGTAGAAAAGGCCTGCCAACAATGGTATAGACAATACTCAAGTTATTAGGAAGTGAAAAACTTTGACCGGAAGTTCAGAGTATTAAACAGAGATTTACTAATGGATAGCAATTACGGATAAAGTTTTAAAGAAAACACTTATTTTAATACAATTGCTCGAGATAAGTAGTCAACCATGTCTGGTCACAAAAGTGGCAAATGAGATTTGAGGGAAGTAGCAATTATGGGTAGGAAAGAAGATCAAGCATTTGCTGGTGACCATGAGCTGGTGTAATGGCAGAGTCAGATCCAATCCTAGATTCCATACGTTGAGGAATAAATGAAATTTGACATCAGATCAAATGTTGTTTACCATACTAAGTGTGTATATATTCCTCTACGAGTAAGACTTATGACCAAGCAGGACTCTTATCTCACATCTAAACATTCCCAGTCTACAAAACTCCTCTCCTCCCCTTTACACAATACACTGCACAAAATAAACATTATGTAGTTTTTTGTAAGCTTGCTCCAAGGCACAGATAGAGCAAGAAAAAACATGAAAAAATAATACTGTCTTGAAAGAGCTTCCTCACCAAAATGAAAAGGCTGTGGGAACAAGGGTGCATCATATTAGAGCCCTTCTTTCTCTACTAATAGGACAGATTCCCAAGCTTATCAACATGGGAAAATCTTAAAAAAAAAAAAAATCACTCTATTTCAAGGAGGACACGTCAAAATGAAGATGATCAGTCCTTAACATGTTGAAGAAAAGGTACTGATGGATATATGTCTGACTCCCCAATTATTGCAGCTGTGACTGGAGGAAATTTGTCTAGGGACAATGTCTACTTTAGATGATTATGTGACTAAAACACAAAGTAGCATTGTATGAGGCAGCAATGGGAACCATTAAGGTAATGACTGAGTGGCCAGTTATATATTCATAGGAAGTTACTAGGCTATTGGCGCCGAGGCCCTTATAAGCCTAGCCAAGAGTTTAGCCCATGTATAGACAAATCAGCACCCAATGCCCCTGTCCAGCAGGGGCAAGGGTGGAATCCCAGGAATGTATTTTCTATTTCCCATCCAGTTATCCAGGTTGTGCTTAAAAAAGGGTAAAGAGGTACTCTCTGCTGGACATGGAGAGGGAGTCTATTCCACAGAGGGGGAGCCTCTGGGACACAAATCTGTCTCACCAACAAGTCCTATTGATGTCACAGACCAGGTTGAGGTCATGTGTGAGGGTTACTCAAGTGGAGTTTGACTTGCGGATATGCAGCAGTCTCATCAAGGCGGGGTCTGAGGTACCCTTGTATGCCAGACAGGGGACACCTCTGAGGAGTCTATATGAAACAGAGTAGAGGAATAGGGCTTTTAGCCTGTGTATGGAAGATTTTTGAGGCCCTGGATTCTCCTGGTGATGAACCTCTGTGGTCTCTCGAGCTGTATGTGCTTTGCAAGGTTCATGCCAAATGGGGCATTGTACTCAATAATGGGCCTTAAAAGGGAAGAATACAGGGATGTTATGACATCCTTGTCCCTGGATGCGATACCTTTACTTATGAGGTGGGCCATGTAGAAAGCTTTCTGCACAATGGAAGCAACATGGTGGTCAAAAGTCAGGCTGCTACCAATCTGGATGCCCAAATCCCTCACTACTGACTGCGTGCTAAGGACACTGTTTTTAATGTGATAATTTGTGGGGACATCCCTTTCCCCAAAGGGGATGATGATGCATTTTTTGTATTCAGCTTGAGGCCATGCTTCTGGCACCAGTCATTTGTTTGGGTGAGACCCTCTTGGGGGATGCCCACGTCACTAGGGGAATTGATGACAGCACCCAGCTTGCAGTAGTCTGTAAGCCTGGTCAGCCATAGCTCACTGGTTTTGGCCTGCACCTCAGAAATGTATATCCCAAATAACACAGGACCCAAGACCAAACCCTGGGTATGCCACTCGATATGGGTCTACTGCTTGAGGTGGCTTCCCCTATTTTGACCAGGTGGGTTCTATGTAGGCTCTATCTGTGAGCCAATTAGCTACCCATCTGGTGACACAGATTGATGCCTAGTTGAGAGAGTTTATTATACCTGAGTGGGGAATTGTATTGAAGGCCTTAGCCAGGTCAAGGTAGGTGGTATGCAGAGTCTTCCCCTTGTCTATGGCTTTGGTGACCATCTCAAAAAAAGTCAACCAAATTTAACAGACATGACCTCTCCTTGACGAAGCCGAACTGTGTGGGATCAAGTGTTTGGAGGTTGCCAATGTCCTTGTTAATGAGGTCCATGATAATCTGTTCCATGGCCATGCACATCAGGCTAGTTAGGCTGATGGGTCTCTAAATTTCCCGGCTCAGTGGATGCTCAACCTTTGTGTAAAGGGATGACTGTGGCTGCCCTCCACTCAGCTGGGACAAAGCCAGATGCAGAATAGGGTGCCTAATGGTAGTGCAAGTTCCTGCCTGAGTTCATATAGGATGTAGCCTGGGATGTTATTGGGTCCCATGGAGGCTGTATGTTTTGCCTTTGAGAAAGTAGGGATGACCTGATCCCTAGATATAAGGGAAGGGGGCAGGTACTGGGAATGTCCCGATTTACTGATGGGGGGACAGAGGGGTAAAGTTTCGCTGAATCTGTCAGCAAGCAAGTTTGCTATATCTACATCATTTGTATATGTGGTGTCCTTGACCACCAGTTCTGAACAGATCTGGGTGCTACCTTTGAGATTATAGACATATGTGAAGAAGGCCTTATGATTGTCTCTAGTAGATGTGGCCAATTTGGAGCACTGCTGAGTCTTGTAATGTGTACAGTCTGAAGTACATGATACAGTTAATGGGTGAAGTGCAACCAGTAGAGGGTAGAGTTAAGGGTTGAAATACCACCAGTACGGGGGTAGAGTTGAGGGTTGAAATACCACCTGTAGAGGGTAGAGTTAAGGGTTGAAATACCACCAGTAGAGGGTAGAGTTGAGGGTTGAAATACTGCCAGTATAGGGTAGAGTTAAGCATCAAAGTACAGCCAAACCAACCATATCAAAGAAATAATAAAAAGGTACAGAGATAAATATGGAAGCATATCTTTAGTTTTAGGCAATGCTATAATCCCGCAGGCTAAAAGAAACAGAGCAAGTCTGCGGACATTCTTTTATTTACTTATTTTATTTTCATTTCATTTATTTATTTGACATTTGTTAATCAGTAGTCCATCTGAGCAAAAGCCCTTTTTCAGTGGAGGCCCAGGGAGAAAAGCTCCACAGTACAAGCAAGAAAATTTACAAAATTGAAGATGAATACACTGAAAAAATATACAATAAAACAGTTAGGAAAATGTAGACAAAGCTCCACAGTACAATATAGTAAGAGGCATTATAACACTGAAGAAAAAACACAGCAAAAAATATACAATAAAACATTTGAATGAATTTCCACAACACATTGGGTTATCTTCAGAGGGTAATTGTACAATACAGAGCAGTTGAGTTATGGCAGTGGGAAAAGGAGAAATAGAGAGGATAGTGATACAGAAAGGGGTGGGTGCATGTGGGATGATTACAGAAGCAAATCCATGTGCTATTAAGGTACCTGTTGAGAGTTTTCTTGAATTTGTGGATGTAGAAAATTTATTTTTTATTTTTATTTATTTTACATTTGTTGACCGGGCTAGTCCAGCTGGATATATGTCCATTTTCAGTAGAGGCCCGGGGAGAAAAGCTATAATCCCGCAGGCTAAAAGAAACAGAGCAAGTCTGCGGACATTCTTTTATTTACTTATTTTATTTTCATTTCATTTATTTATTTGACATTTGTTAATCAGTAGTCCATCTGAGCAAAAGCCCTTTTTCAGTGGAGGCCCAGGGAGAAAAGAATGTTTTTAAGGTTCATGGGGAGCTTGTTCCATGCAAGAGCAGGGAAGTAGCAGTAGAGATTCTGTCCAATAGATATTTTAGGTTTGCGAATTTGTAAGAGACATTGATCAGAGCTTCTGAGGGATCAAGGGGGCTTACAGAAGGAGACAAGTGAGGAAATGGTAGGGCAAGACGAGGGCTTATTCAAAATTAGTATGGATAATGATAAGTTGGGTAAACAAGAGTTGGTTTGGAAATTCTAGCCAGCTGAGTGCCTGGAGAGCATGACAGAAGTGTGTTCTTGAGGGCAGCTTGGCCACAAATCTAGCAACATTGTTGCAGGACATTACAAGTTTGGAAAAAAGTGAAGACTACGTTGGTTAAATTTTGAGAACTGTAAAGAGGTTGGAGCGAAGGTAAGCTTGGGCTAGTGATATCCTGGAGTTAGGTGTGAGGAATTAAGAAGTTATGTACTTACCATAACATTCCATGTTTGTTGCCCATCTCGCCTACTTGCTGGTTGGGTTCGGAGCAGTTCACGGCTCCGACTTGGCCGAATACTAAAGCTTGAGAGCTTCCACTGGCTTGAGGCTAACCCCTTATCCCATAATTCTCTGGGCCACATTCCCAGATCTTGTTTGCAAGTGAAAGATTTAGACTAACCCAAATAACTACACCAGAAACACACACACATATATATATATTATTAGTGTGTGTGCATGTGTACAGATGTTTGGCATGAGACAAAAAACAGACTCCAAATCATCATAACTATGTACATAAGTATAGAATTGTCCACCAGTTCCCTCCAGGAACACAGCATGGGGGTAGGAGGGTGGGACGCAGAATGTAGGCGAGATGGAGAACAAACATGGAACGTTATGGTAAGTACATAACTTCTTAATGTTATGTTGTCCTATCTCGTAATTCTTGCTGGTTGGGACAGCGTCCCTAGGACCTTTATCCCAGGGCGGCTCAGGAAAAAAAAAAGACTCAATACAATGGATCCAAAGGAAGATCTGTTCCAGGAGACCACATCTACTTTGTAATGAGTGATAAAGGTATGAGGTCTCAGCAATGTGGCAGCTGAACAAATAGAACCAATAGGAAGTCTGGCCTGAAAGGCAGAGGATGTTGAGACTGCTCTTGTGGAATTGTCCGTGTATCTTTCCTGTTAGTTGTTTATTATTCTTACTGTAAGAGAAGGAAATGCAATCAGTCAGCCATTTTGACAAAGCTACTTTGGAAGCTGGCAATCCTTTCTGTCAGAAAAGGACAGAAAAAGCTGGTCAGATTTCCTGAGGTCTTTTGCCCTATGCAGGTAAAAATGTAACTGCCTATGTACAGCCAACTGATGCAATTTATACTAAGATTTGTTTATAAACTCAGTGCTCAAGAATTTTGGAGAGGTGAGAGTATGGCAATAGACCGATAATTAGAAAGCTGAAAAGAATTTCCACCTTTGTGGATTGGTATAGTGTGGAACTTTTTCCAGAGTGCAGGAACAGTGGATTCACTAATTGAGCGGTTTATGAAAATGGAGACAGGATATGCTATGGAGACAGCAGGTTGTTAGCTGAAGGGGAACCTGGTTTAAGTTTGATAAGTTTTTTGATATAGATGGTTGGAATGGGTTTTACTGAGAAAGGTCTGTGTGATGCTGGTTGGGTGGATAGTTTGCATAAGTTTGATGATGGTATCTATGAAGTAAGAATTGAAAATTGAAGCAGTTTCAAGAGGTGCATTATTGGGGAAGGGGTTGGGAGTTTAAGGATTTCCTGGGTGGAGAATTTTGTTGACAGTATTCCAAATGTTTTAGGGTTCCTGGGTTCTGTATCTTGGGGTGAGAAGTAGTAGTTCTTTGTCAGAGTTTGTGTTTTTTGGTTAAATTTCTGAGTTCCCTATATTGTTGGTAGGGTGTGGGAGATTTGGTCTTAGTTCAGAGTTTCCAGGTGTAATCTCTGTTATGGACAAGAGACAGTAGAATTTGACAGCCAAGGTGATTTGACTGACAGTTCTGGGAGGGGTAAGGGAGTACAGAATGTTTAGGAAGATGGAGTTGAATTGAAGGACAGCTTCATCTAGAGGCAGGGAAGAGAGGAAAGACCAGTAATAGCAGAGAGAGAATTAATGAATGTATCCGGGTTGACGTTGGTTAGCATTTGGCACTCTCTAGGTCTAGAGAGATGGGGGGAGAAACTTTGTACATGTATAGGGGAGTGGTCACAGAGTCTGGTAGGGATTCAGTGTAGTGAGAGAGGTCAGGCTTAGAGAAAAGTATCCAATTCAAGATAGAGCAGGTATTTGTGGGTTTATGAAGAAGCGTGGGTAAAGAGATGAGTTGGGTGCATCCATATAGGTTTATGCTGGTGGTGGGAGAGTAAAAGATGAGGGCAAGCCAATTGATGTTATCACCACCTAGTATTATTGTTTCATTATGTATACTGTCAGACATCCACAATAGAATTTGTTCTAATAGGGGTATGTTCTCTGCAGGGGGTATATAGCTTGTGACTATAGTTAGAGTTTTATGATTGTTGAGTTTGCATTGGACAATAATGAGTTCAGTTGGGTGAAAGGAGGGGGGGGGGTTAATTGGGGGAGATATGAATAGGAGGTGAGAGTACATAATAGCAATGCCTCTGCCTTTTTTGTGTACTCTGTCCAGGCATAGAATGTTGTAACCAGTGGGATTCTTTGGCTACATTATGTGGTTCAAACCATGTTTCAGAAAGACTATGTTGGGGGAATACAGGGGTATCCAGGTGTGGCATTCATTTTATCTTAAGAATGCTATGAATGTTGATTGAATAGTAAGAGATGTTTGAGACTAGGTTTAGGTATCTGCTAAAGTGTGTGTGTGTGTGTGTGTGTGTGTGTGTGTGTGTGTGTGTGTGTGTGTGTGTGTGTGTGTGTAAGGTATAGGTAGGATTTGATGAATTAGAGTGCAGGCCAGGATTTTGGAGAATGTCAGCTGAAACTTGAAGGATGTTTAGTGGGAGGAAGAGAAGTGATTATAGCGGTAGGATGAGAGAAATTTCTGTTCAATTCTGTGGAATGAGGGGAATTTTGGAGACAGTTTGATTTTGGGGAGATTGAATTTGGTACATGAGAAAAGTGAGGGAGAAGAGGGGGTGTAGTGGCTGCTGGTGTTAACTGCTACGACAGGAAGTGGGAGAAGAGGGGAGTAGGTTTAGCTGAATGTGATGGGAAGTGAGGTTGCTTAGGAGAAGGAAGGGTAAGAAGACAAGAACGAACATATTAGAGAATGACAATATGAAAGGGGGGTAAGATGCTTGACAGAAGGAAGGTGTATGGTAATAGCTAGAGGAGTGAGGATGAGAGTAGTGAGCAAGGGTGGGAGGAGTTAGGTGCGAGTTGGGAGGGGTTATTTTAAGAGGGGCAGGTTATGATTGGTTGGGGAGTACAGGAAGTTGGGGATCAGGGAGGGTGGGGTTAAGATGGTTAGTTACAAAGGTAATTGACATGGGGTGGTTGGGAATGGGGGTAGGGTAAAGAAGCGGAGTGAGCCTGAGTGAAGAGCGGGCGAAAGGAGCGACCAGAAACTTTGAGACAGCTTGCCAGACCACAGTAGAAACAATTAGTTAGCAATGTGTGCCTCAAGACAAATTTTCATACAACATATTTTCAATGTCCAAAATATGTCTAATACCTGTACAGAATCTCTGGTTATTTTTGTTATAAGAGTCATTTTGCTAGAATTTTGTGCTCTGGTATTATCAAAAATAGTTGCTTAACACTTAACTAAATTCATGCACATTATCCAAAGACCCCCTTATTTGCTCTTTGGCACACTGCAGTTGTACCTCTTATTCTGAGATTCTGCTTATTCTGCAGTACTTTAACCTTTGTCTGCCCCTCTAAATAATTCCTATTCCTTCCTAACTAGCCACCTTTCGTTTTTATCTCTATCCTATTTTTAAAATTCAGATTCATGCAAGTGTCTCATTTTTACTTCATTACCCTGCATTTTTACCAAAGCTTTTACTGGTACATGATTTGAAATTTATTTTATTTTACATTTGTTGACCGGGCTAGTCTAACTGGATACATGTCCATTTTCAGTAGAGGCCCTGGGAGAAAAGCTCCAAGGGAATATTACATGTTTATACAGCAATAGGCCATACAAGATTAGAAAGTCCTAAAGTCTTAAAACAAAGAAATTATAAACATTTTTTTTACAGTGGTCATACTGTGTATATGAGATCACATTTCTCTACACAGATATTATGTAAAGGAAGGTTATGAGGGTGTAGGGTAAGAAAAAGAGACAGAGTAAGAGGGAACGTTAATCTGGGTTGGTACAGGGGCAAAGCCATTGACTATTGAGATGCATAGTCAGTTGTCTTTTAAAAAGTGAGAGTATAGACAAAGGTGATATCAGAGGGTAGTTTGTTCCACATTTTTCCAACAGAGCTAGAAGAGAGGCAGTCCCCTGCTGAGTTATTAGGTTTGGGTGTATAAATCAGTAGTTTGTTTGAGGAGCATAGCTGTTTCATGTTATTGTAAGGTGTAACAAGGCTAGAGAGTATTGGCATTTTAGTTGGTTGGTGTAGAATTTTGTGAGCTATTAAGAGCTGTTGAAGTATTAATTTGTTGGTAAATTCAAGCCAACCTAGCTGTCTTAGGTTCAGGCAGTAGTGGGTTTGAAACTGGGATCCTGTAGCGAATCTAACAATATTATAGTAGGATGTAGCAAGTTTCTTCAGGTTGCTTTTGGAGAGATTAGTATAGATGGCGGAGGCATATAGAAGATTAGAGATAAGGTGAGATCTAGCTAAGATCGTTCTTGTTTCATGTGTAAGGAAGGGTTTGATTCTGTAGAGGGAACCAATTTTTTGTTAACTACTTTTATTGTGAAATATTTATTGGGTGTGTGTTGCTTTCAATTAAATACACATGTTGCTGTGATATACAATTCATATAAAGTCTAGCCCAGTTATTGCATATCTTGGGGAATAATATGCACATTTTAGAGAGTTCCTACTATTGAATTCACATCTTCCATTCAAAAATATTTTCATAAATTTCTTCAGAAATCTACCCTCATTTCATTTTCTCTTCTAGGTCTCCTTGTACAGTTTCACTATTTCAAATCAAGTTCCAGTCCCCACCAATAAGTAATATTCCCCTGCTCAAAGCTGATTTATCAAAGTTTTCTTAACTTCCAAAATAGCAGTTTTTGCTGGAATATAAATACATGCCAGCATAATCCTCCTCCCCAGCCAAGGGCCCATTACTACCAGAAATCTACAATTATTGACCACCCCCATCCCTACTGGAGCCCCTCTAGCAATCTGTACTACTACTCCCAATTTCCTTCGTTCCCAACATTTTAAGGACTATCCATCATTAAATCCTCTATTAAATTCACACAAAAGTTATGTACTCACTGTAATGTTCCATTTGAGTTGTCCATCTCGCCTTCATTCTTTACTTGTGGGACAAGGTCCCTAGCACCATCTTTCCTGGGTGGCTCAAGGGAGAACATTGTTCAGAACAGTGGACCCAAAGGAAGCCCCATCTCTGGAGGCCAAATCCACTTTGTAATGAGTGATAAAGAGATGAGGCCTTGCCCATGTTGATTCTGCACAAAATGGTATCAAATCAGTAGTTTAGCACAGAAAGCAGAAGAGGTTGAGATAGCTCTTGTAGAATAAGCTTTCACTGTCTGGAAGTTGTTTATCCACCGACTGATAAGTATAAGAGATGCAATCTGACAACCACCTGGAAAGAGTGGTTTTTGCCACTGAAGCTCCTTTCTTGGAATCCGAAAAGGATAAACAAATGATCACTTTTTCTAAACTCCTTTGTTCTGTGTAAACAGAAACATAACTGTCTATGTACATCAAGCTGGTGTATCATGTATTCTACCTTATTGCCATACTTGGGGGGACGGGGGGGGGGGGCTGGTAAGTCTATAGACTGGTTCAGGTTTAATTCTGAACAAACTTTTGGTAGAAAGGATGGGTATGTACAAAGTGAAACTCTGTCATTACGAAACAAGATATATGGAGATTTAATAGATAATGCTTGTTAACTCCGAAACCCTACTGGCTGAAGTGATAGCCACTAAGAAAACAGTTTTCCAGGTTAAGAACTTCAAGTGACAGGATGATGCAGCTTCAAAAGGGGGAAGAATTATCCGGGTTAACACGAAATTTAGGTTCCATGGAGGTAGAGGATTCAATGGGCGGTTGCAACCGGCTGGTACCTCCCAAAAAGGCTTTGCACATTCTATGGGACATAACATTGGGTCCTCCTCTTCCAAAGTGAAAATCAGAAATTGCAAACTGTACATGAATAGTAGCTGCAGCTGCTCAGTGAAAAGTTTTGCTAAAAATTTCAGTATAGAAGGTAGAAATGCAGAGAACAGGTCAATAGGATTCTTTACAGTCCAGGACGAAAATATTTTCCATTTGCAGAGATATAACCTTCTCATAGAAGCTTTGTGAGAAGAAATCAGGATATGCTGAACTGGGATAGAAAGATCAGGTAGCCTGGCTATGTTTGGAACAAGAGCAGCCAAGCTGTCAATTTGAGGGTCTGGACAAATAGATGGAGCATTCCTGATGGATGGGTCAGCTTATCTGGCACTGGGTCCAGAATCCAAGGCTTCTCCTGAAGATGAGGCCTCAAGAAAGGTAACCAAAGTTGATGTGGCCAGTAAGAGGCTATCAAAATTAAGGTCCTTCCCAATGCACTGGCTTTCTGAAGAACTCTGGGTATCAATGGAAAGGGAGGGAAGGCATAAAGGATACCAGAGGGCCAATTGTGTACAAGTGCATCACTTGGGGACTCCCCCGGAGGAGATTAGGGCAAGGTAACTGCTGCATTTGGCATTTATGGACTTGGCAAAAAGATAGCAGCAAGGCTGTTGCTGACCCCATTTCCAGAAGATCCCTTCAGCTACTTCTTGTTTCAGGGACCACTCGTGAGGCATTAAAATCGCTCTGCTGAGTTTGTCTACTATCATGTTGGATTTTCCTGGGATATGCATTGCTGTCAGAAAGCAATGGGAGGAGTTTGCCCACTGCCATACTCTCATGGTCGACAGAGGGCAAGATCTGGTTCCTTCTTGTTTATGTATCATACCACTGACATTTTGTCTGTTTGGATCACAATTGTTCCCAGTGGAAGAGAGTCTTGGAATGCTTGCAACGCAAGCAGCACCGCTCTCATCTCTAGGACATTGATGTGCAAATGGTACTCATGATTCTGCTATGTGCCTTGGACTGTTCTTCCCTGATAATGCCCCCCCCCCCATCTGGGAACAGTTGTGGAACAAACGGTCGACCTAAAGTGACTTGGTTGGAATGAAGGCACCAACGAAGGTCTCTTCTGCAAGATTGTCAACATGATCTGGTGTGACATTGGGAGGTCCTGCATGGACCACTGAGTGAATAGTAGCCATTGTAAAATTCTCATGTGCAGTCTCGTTAAGAGAATTACATTTACTCCAGCTGCCATTGTGTCTAGTAATTTTAGACCTGTCCTCCCTTGGGTTTTCCTCCTGAAAAGAAAGTGTAAAACTTGCACCCATAGGTGTTGTATGCTGTCTGGTGGAAGCTTTACCATCACTGTTGTAGTTTTAAAATCTGCACCTATTAAGACGATATGTTGAGATGGCAATAAGGCGGCTTTTTTTGTAGTTTACAGTGATTCCCTAAGCGAGAACATAGTTTCATAGTGGTGTCTATTGTCTCTAAGTAGATGCTTGGTGGTGGCGGTTAGGAGCCAGTTGTCTAAATATGGAAACACCTGGAATCCCAAGCGTCTCAGGTGAGCCGTAACTACTGCCATACATTTGGTGAACACACTGGGGGCTGTAGTGAGGCCAAAGGGCAGAGCTCGAAATTGGTAGTGACTGGCTCCCAGCCAAAAGTGCAGATGATTCCTGGATGGCCTGTCCATTTTTATGTGGCAGTACGTATCCTTGAGGTCTCTGGAGCACATCCAATTGTCTTTCTCCAAGGTTGGGAGGGTGGCCTAATGGTTAAAGTGTTTGCCTTACAAACACAAGGTGCAGGGTTTGAGTCTCACAAGGGATAATTGGCTAGGCTTAAAATGGCTCGCAAGGGCAGTTAGCTTAGTACTAATCTATGAATCTATGAATCTATGAATCCAGAAAGAGAAGTACCGACTACAGTGTAACCATCCAGAATTTTGTCTTTTTTACAAATTTGTAAAGTCTGCTGAGATCCAATATGGATCTCCAGTCCCTGGTTTTCTTTGGAACTTAAAAGAACCTTGAGCAAGTCACGGATCCTATCTGGTCTATGGAGACTGATTGGACGACTCTTTTTTAGCAACTATTTTTTGTATTTCCAAGGTTGCTTGTTTCCTGTGACTGGGTGGGACATCTGGAAAGTTTTTTATACATGGGGTGGGAAGGAACAAGGATATGGAGTAACCTCTGGATATGATGCTTTGTACCCACTTGTCTTATTTTTAGCCAGGTGTCTGGGTACAAAGAGTTGACCCTCGACTGCCTTCAGAGAGGGGCAGACTAGCCTTTCAGGAGCACTGAAAGGGCTTACCAAAGGAGGACTCTGTCGCCCTAGTTCTACGGACCCCTCTTTCACTTGGCCGGTGTCTTCCATTATTGCTTCCCCCTCTGCCCCTGGGGGAAGGCTCACCATGTCTTGAAAAACTCTCTGGGATCTTTGAAACCACATTTTTCCTCCCTTTTGACCTTTAGAGTAAGGTGTAGAAGGTGTGGAAAAATGGACTCCAACGGCGGAGAAAGTTCTTCCTTCCTGCTCACACCTGGTTAGTGTCTCTTACTTTAGGCCTAAACAAGGATGAGTTGTCGTAGGGGGTGTTAAAAGATGACATGAAGGATTCTGCAAAGTTACATATGTGCATCCAGGAATTTCTCCTGAGGGCAATTCCTGAACCCGCTGACCTACTCGCTCTGCTGACCACATAAGAAACGAGCCTCATGGATGAGTTAACTATGGAATTTAAGGTGGCGAGCTGGGAGGACACTGTCTGATTACCCCCGCAGCTACGGAACCCTGGACAGCATATCTCCAAGCTCCTTCAGGAGATCCCTCTGCAACCTGGTGAAATAAGAGATAAATTCAGTGATTTCAGTGTGAAGGCTGCTGAAGAGAACATGCGCTTTCCATATCTGTCCATTGTATGAGACTCTTCAGCTGATAGACGTGGACATTCCAGACGACTCCTTTTTGGTGGCCACCACCATCATCGCATCTATTGGGGCACCTTTAGTAAGGAAGGTCTTATCTTCAGAGGATGTAATGAACTTGTCTGGCCTCTGGGGATGGACTCCACTGTATCTGGAGACTTCCACTCCTTTTGAAAAACTAAACCCATAAGTTCAACAGGTGGAGATACCCAAGTGGCAGAAGGGGGAGACTCAAAAGCCTTCAGGTACACAGTCCCCCTCAACGAGGGGGGGTGATGGGCTTCCAGCCACCTCTCTAAGGATTTCTAGGATGTCTACAAGAGAGACATCAGAGGGCGACAAGTGGGGACCCTCCTGACTCGAGATCTGTGTCTGATGCGACTAACTCCTCTGGGGAGTCCAGATGTTTCCTCTTGCATAATCTCTTATGAGGAACCTCTTCAAAAGGGCGTTTTGGAAAAGATGGGTTCACCCAGCGGGGGATCCTGAGGCTTTGGGTCTTCCCGCCTGTGTGGAATCGGTTGTGTGGAGATGGACACTGTTGCTTTCTGGGGAGGAATGACAGGATTTGAGAGTGGAGCTGCTTGTTGAGACAGCACTCTGCTCATTGCCTCAACAGCCTCCCGCCCATGGCCCGATGTAGCCTCCGGCTCCTGAAGAACAAGACAGCCTCAACTGAGCCAAGACTGTGGGCTCCAAAGTAGGTGTAGGAGCCAAGCTGACTCGTGCCAAGGCCTCGAGAGGCAAAGTCGGATCCAACAACTGTTCGATCAGACTATCTGCCCCAGACCCAACCGGGGAGCATCAGCTCCTAGACTCCTCAAGCTCAGACAGCACAAAGGAAGTTGGAGCAGAACTGGAGCCATAGATCCTGGGACAGGTCTCGGCTCAGATGATTCCACTATTACCAGTTCAATGCATTCCGGCTCAGAGGTCGTGAAGTGGGTCAAAGGAGGAATCGAAAGAGAAGGGACAGGACCACTCTGCTCTGAAGCCTCTGGGTTGGTTCTGACAATTTAGCTAGCACCAGTGTGCTCAAAAGTCCCCACACCATGGGATCCCCGTCCTCATCTGAAACTCCTGGAGGACAGAGAAGAGGGGGCAGGAGACTCTGACCTCTAAAGTCAGAGATACTGGCTCCAAGACAGGGGACTGGCTCTGAGACTAATACTACCCTTGGCTCCGAAGGCAGAGAAGCCAAGGTAGAGGGCTTTTTGGACCCAATGGGTTTTGGATCCGATGAAGTCATTTTGGAGATTTTGGAAGAAGGTCCAGAGTGGTCAGAAGATGAAGAGGACATCTTTGATGACTTCTCATGCTTAGAATGAGGCGAAGAAGATTTTTTAGCTGCACTCTGACTCTAAGCTCTTAAAAAATTATTTAATAATCCTTTTAAAATAAGCTTATTTTTCCTTCCAAGGAGAACCCTTAAGCTAAACGGATGACATATGGAGCATGACCCCTGCAAATGTACGACTCCAAGACAATATACACATTCTGAATGGCTGTGTGTTAAGGATGTCTTTTGAGGGCAGTTAGCACATTTCTTATAGCCAGAAGGCTTAGACTCATTTGATTGCTTGGGCATAGTGTCAGCACCAAAATACAATGCATCAATAGCTAAAGGAGTAAGAAAGATTTTAGTTAAGCAAGCTACTGAAGAAAAACTACAAATTACCTTTTCTTTTAAAAAAAAAAAAAAAAAACACAGCACACAGGAAACACTGATTATAGAAAAGGTGAGTTGCTCTGTAAAAAAACAAGCAGACTCTGAACGGTAGAGTAACAACCCCCCCCCCTTTTTTTTTTTTTTTTAAATAGGCCACACAACTATAAAGCCCTCTAACTAAAACAGGCTTGAACTCTCTCTAACTTAAAAAAAAGTGATTCAATTATAGTTATTCTACATAGAAAAAAGAAACTTTAAACTAAGCTAAAATGTACAAGTTTAACACTAGCAACTAAAAATCTGATACACAACTATAAAGTTCTCCAACTGAAAACAGACTTGATCACTAACAGAGTGATGGAGACAGTTATTCTATATAGGACAAATGCACAAACTTAACACTACTGCAAAAAAACGGGATGGGGTGAAAGGCAGGTCTAGTGGTAAAACGACAGCCCAAAGAGAAACGGAAAAAAACTAACAGCATAACTAAAAAAAATCAAGAATAACTATTACTATTAGACTATTAAACTATCAAACTAGTTAGGAAAAAAAGGTTTTTACTTGAGATGATAATCAAAAAAGTAACTTAGCCAGAGCCAGTTGAAAACGCTGGATCTGATTAGCAGCAAATGAGATCTGGGGAATGCATTGGAGCATTATGGGATAGGGAGTAGGCCATGAGCTAGTTGGAGACCTTGAGCTTTAGCAAATGGCAGAGTCAGAACAGAGAATCGGTTCTGAACCCACAAGTAAAGAATGACTGCGAGATAGGACAACTTCACATCCTTTATTTCCAAATGTGTCTCCTGCAGGACTGTTATTTGCACTCTACATTTCTTAATATAATTCAGTACTTTGCCTTTTTGTCTATACCTGTAAGGCCATTTTCATTCCAAGATAATGGATGGATAGTGTAGCCATTATGATAAAAATAATAAAAAATACTATTGTTCCCACCTATTATAGAAGACAATTTTTTTAACGTGCCTTTCCAACTTCTGTCTTACATGCTCACAGTAATACCTGGCAGGCTGATCTGTGGTTTCTTTTTATCTCTATTTGATCAGGTCACATTTTTCAAGACTTTCTTCTAATGAAAACCCTCAAAAAAATAAATATAATTTCAGATCACCACCACACACACAGGACTATGTACATTTTCAAAAAATTAAGTTTAACTTCCAGAGAAGAACAATTGCCCTAAATTGATAGTTGTACCCACAGGCATTACTAAACCTAAAATGAGGGTTACCCATGCCAAAGCGCATGTTACAACCTGTGTTCCAACTTTCACCGATTGCTGCCTGTTCTTTATCCCTAATTCCCCTTCCAAATGTGAAAAACAGCTTGTTTGCTTCTAGAAAACATCAACTTTCAGCCCCAAGAAAAAGTGCACTATCTTTAAATAAAACAAAATTGTACATTGTTCTATTAAATGCATTAAACTATTAAGGCTGATCTCTCATTTCACACAAAACTATTTTCCCTGAGCTACTCACCACTGTATCTTTATAATGTCGCATTTCCTTCAGGAAAGAATGCTCAGAACTCTCAAAGTTAATTGGTTACACCTGCAGACAGCTCCTCTCCACATAATAATTAGTAATAAGGAAAAAAAAAAACAACTCTGCAGATGCACGAAAGAAATCTTTATAAATTTCACTCAGAAGACCATGTATAACTGCCTTGAGCTGCAGACTTCAAAAGCAACTGAGAACATTTACTAATATCAAAAAACTAAAATCTTTGCAGATGCAAGAAATTCATCATTTTTCCTGGCTTTCATCACTTAATTTTACAAGCCTACTATCTTACAAAAACACTTAATAGCTCAAGCCAAGGGCATTAACCTAGACATTCACCCTTGCCAAAAATAGAAAATATTAATTCTACATATAAATTGACATACTTGTACATCACACCCCTGCAGCCCAAGATTACAGTTTACTAAACTTGCTTTTGTGCGGTTTTTCTTGTCTTATTATACCTCAGAGGCTATACTTAATCTAACTAAAACTGGGACTTGTTTACTTTAATCATACAAAAAGGTTACTGAAAAGACTTCCCTGCATTTAAAATACCCTTGACTATACAATACACAAAACTGCATATAACACAATTTATTTCATGAAATGTTTTTATACAAATAAAAACAAATATTGGTTTCACTTAGTTACTTTTCCCCTTTTGGTGTCCTGCTGAGCATTAATGACAAAGTGGGGTATATGCTTTAGAGACTACCCACATGTTTAACAAAGTCAACAAAAGTCCAGTCTTTCTCCGCCATGATTTTTGTAAAACCATATTTCAGGAATGTGACTGGTACTTTATAATCTTCCATTTATTCACAAATTTCAGTGTTACTGGTCTTCCTCCTGTTCATCTCCATCTCCCAACACCAAACTCTGGCTCAGTTCAATGAACTGCTGTTTCTAGTCAACTCCTGTGTTCTTCTCTTTCAGATATTTTCCTTTTTTCACTGGCAAAGTCTCTCCAAGAGCTTTATTGTCAGAAGAATGAAAAGCAGAGTTCCCTCCTGTTTGCTAACTCACTCTAAATTAGAAAAAAAAAAAAAACTTCTGAGGACAGTTGAATACAGCAGCTTTAATTTCACACGAATAATAAAGTTCCACTTCTGTCTCCAATTTTTTAATACTTTATCCTTTCGCCACAGTTTTGTCAGGATCAACTTTCTGCTGGTATGATTGTATCTTTACTAATACTGGTCTTGGCTGATTTCACATGGCTAGTGTTGGAGCACACTTGGTGTTCCTTTCCATTTAACAGACCCTGCGGTGGAATAGTCCAGGTGCTTATTTGTGCTTTCATAAAATTAATACAGTCTGTTCCTTACAGTTTCTCTGGTAAAGCAGAAATTCTCAGGTCTTCTCTGAGTGCTCTGTCTTCTAACTGTACCATTTTTTGAAACCGTTCTTTCAGAAGTCTCATACTCAAGTCAGCCTTTAATCACAAAAAAAGAGTGATACAAGTCAAGTCAGCCTTTACTTCATTTCAACCTCTAATTTCAGCAGTTTATCAGTTCATCCGAATAGCTAGTTTAGGCTTGTATTTTTCCATCCTTTTGTTTTTTAGTTGACATATCCCTTCAATGTATTATTTTAATCACATTCGAGTATATCTTATTTAGCTTTTTTCCTCTAAATTACTGGAAACTATCTTGTATCAAAGTTGAAGCTTGAAGCACTTTCTGCTGAACAGCTGCAGGATTCTTCCCAGTGTTCTGTCATCACCTCTTCTGGTCAATTGTCTTTCATTTTCTCTAAATTTCTTCTTTGACTAGTAAGTACACAGCTTGGATGCTAGCAGTAACTGAATATTATCCAGACTGACAATTGCTCTTATTTCTCGTTTTATTTTTTTTTTCTTTTGTTTTCACATTGGGAGAACTGAAATTAAGCTATTGATCAGTGTGCAGCCATGCTGGAAGTCTTGTTCCATCGAAATCTTGAGATCAAGACTGGTCATTTTTGTTGGCACAAGCTCTCCAATACATCCCTTAGCTCGATTAGAAAACATTACTTAAAGAACACACCCACACCTATCTATTATTTCTGCAGCTTATAGGAAAGCAAGCTTTGATAATTTCATGCTATAAAGTATGGGACCAAATTTCTGTTCTGTTAGAATAACCTCCACTTAAAAGGGTTCTGGATTAGGACCTCAAAAGCCTTGTAATGTCCACATTTCAAATGGCCCCTAAAGCAAAGTCCATTTAAAAACATGATTTCAACCCATCAAGATGAGGTCACAAAAGCATGGGGCTTTTTCTGTACGCTAATGCTCAGACCAAGTAGAACATTCACCATGACCATCAAAGAATGCAGCTCAGAGATGCTTCCAACACATGTTGCACTATAACCTGATTCAGACACACTTTCTACTGCGATGTTAGCCACCAGTAAAGTGTACATCAGCAACCAGACTGTGTGGTGGACATAACACATCAGGTGGCTCCTTGATTTTATTCTACTTGACTTGCTTAATGGTGAAAAACAGCTGCACCTTGAACAAATGAGTGTGACTTCTGCAGAAATATTTAATTTCTTTATTACAAAACTTCCTTTGCTCTTCAGGGCCCAGCAGTCAACATGTTCCCCCTCATTTCTCTGGCTCTTCTGCATTATATAGTTCTAAAGAACTTTTCATAAAGGAAAACGCCACCTTAGAACTGAAAAAACATTTCAATCTGTTTTCTGAGCTATTTTAACACATCATCACTCTGACTGCTTATAGAATTTTTAATGTGTTTTCTGCAAACAGGCTGCCAATGGGGCTTGAAATATCATCATGATCTTGTTTTTCTTCAAGCCTTTCTCCTTCCTATAATCCATTTCAAGACTGCTTTATAGAAGTCATGCCAGACATAAGGAAATAGTGGTGCTTTCCCATTCCATTTTAAATCGCAGGTAGCTGCCGACTCAAAGGGGGATTGGACCAGGGGTTGCAGAACCATAGTAAGACCCCACGGAATGAGGGTTCCCTGTATGGAGGCTTTAGCCTTAAAATTCCTTTTAGAAAAACCTTTCACAGTCCATGTGAAATTAAAGGTTTGCCTACATAATTATGGAAATTAGAAACAGCAGCAAGCTAAATTCTGATGGTAGAGGAAGAATGTCCTTGTTCGAAGAGTGTAGATAGAAAATGCAAAATCTCTTCCACTGATGAGAAAGGATAAAGTATATTCTCATATGCCCAAAAGGAAAATCTTTTCCATTTGCTGAGGGAGTCGCTCCTTGTGGAAGGCTTATGGGAAGCTAGCAACATTTTTTTAACTGGGGAAGATGAAGTTATTTCACCTGGCAACTAATGGAACTGGAGAAACCAAAATGTAAGCTTGAGGTTTCTCAGACTGGGATGAACTAGTCTCTGAGGATGGGACAGAAGATCTGGACCTGGGTCTAGTGTCCCTAGATGTTGAAGTAGGTAAGGCCAAAGAAAGGGGAACCAAACTTGTTGAGGCCAAAAGGGGGCTAAGAGGATCACACTGCTCTTCAACCTTATGACTTTCTTCAAGAAAAGGGGATCAGAGGAACTGGAGGAAAGGCAGAGTATTCCAGGGGGGAAATTGTGAAGGACAGCCTCTCAGGCACTCCCCCTGAGGGGATATTAGGACAAAGTGGCTACTGGACTTGTTTTGGGGGAAGGCAAACAGATCACACCAATGGTGGCCCCAGCAACAGAAAATCTCCTTCGCTGCACTGGGACTGAGACACCACTTGAGGCAGGAGGATACATCTCTTCATTCTGTCTGCTATCACGTTTGAGTTCCCTGGTATATGCATTGCTACCAGAAAGCAGTTTGAAGTTATCATCCATTGCCACACTCGCAACTTCTCGGCACAGCAGATCAGACTTGGATCCACCTTGCTTGTTGATATACCAGACTACTGACATGCTGATTGTATCACAATCATTCCAAGAGGGAGGACAGCTTTAAAGGCTTGCAACACTAATAGCACTGCCCTCAGTTCCAGGACATCGATATGCAGATTGCACTGCCCTCAGTTCCAGGACATTGATATGCAGATTGGCCTCTATTGGGGACCAAGTGCCTTGGATAGTCCTTCCCTGAAAACGCCTCCCCAACACAATTTGGGAGGCATCCATGGTCACTATGGCCAGACGATGGGGTGAAACAAATAGCTGGCCCAAAAGAATTTCCTTGGATTCCATCAATCACAATAAATCCTTCTTGCAATGATTTATAATTCAAATGGGATGAGAAAGAGGAAGACTAAGGATAGACCACTGGGAAGATGGAAGCCACTGTACAACTCAGGGAATCCTACCGGCAGAACTAATGTGATGGCCGCTGCCATGGATCCCAGTGCCTGTAAAACTAGTAATGCAAGAACACTGTCGTTGGAGATCAGGCAAACCTGGGATCTCATTTTCTGCAGTTTGTGAGAAGGAAGGGAAGCTACGCAAGATATATCAAGGCAAGCTCCTATGAATTCCAATTGTTGGGTCAGATTTAATTCAGACTTGAGATTCACTGTTATGCCTAGATGACAAGAACGTAGGGTGAAGTCTGTCTGTTCCAGTAGATGCCTGGTGAGGGCGGTATGGAGCCAGTAGTCCAGATATGGAAACACTTGGAATCCCTGCAGTCTGAGGTGAGCTGCTACTGCTGCCATACATTTGCTGAACACCCGGGCTGCTGTGGTGAGGTCAAACGGCAGAGCTCGGAACTGGTAATGACTGGCTCACAGCTGGAAGTGGAGAAACCTCCTGGAGAGTTTCTCCATTTTTATAATACACATCCTGGAGGTCCACAGAGCACATTCAATCATCTTTCCCCACAAAAAGGGGGAATATAACCATGACCATCTGGAATTTTGTCTGATGAATAAACTTGTTCAAAACACTGAGAGCCAAACTTGGTCTCCAGGCCCCTGTCTTTTTTGGCACAATAAAGAACCTTGAATAGAATCCGGATCCTATCTGGTCTGGAGGGACTTCTTGGATGAGACTTTTTTCTAGCAGCTTTTGAATTTCCAAAGCTACCTGATCCCGGTGATTGGGTGGAACATTGGAGATCTTTCTTCATAGTTTTAGGGTAAGGACGAATGGAATATAGTAACCTCTGGCAATGATCCTTAGCACCCAAGCATCTGTAATAATGTTTTGCCAGGCTAATGGATGCAAAGTGGTCTTCCCTTACTGCCTCCACAGGAAGCAATCGGTCCTTTCAAAAGCACTGATAGGGCTTCCCTGAGAAGGAATCTCTGGAACCCTAACTGTGCAGGCCACCTCTGCTGTGTGGTCGGCATCTTCCATTACACAGTGGCTATAAAAGGTGTACATACCTCTATTAAAATGCCAAGTTTTTGTGATATAAAAAAAGAGAGATCACAATAAATCATTTCAAAACTTTTCCCACCTTTAATGTGATTTAATGTACAATTCAATTGAAAAACAAATCTGTTATGGAAAAAAAAAATTAAAAATAAAAAAACGTACAATAAGCTGGTTGCATATCCTTTAATACTTTGAAGCACCTTTAGATTTAATTACAGCATTCAGTCTTCTTGGGTAGGAATCTATCAGCATGGCACATCTTGACTTGGCAATATTTTCCCACTCATCCTTGCAAAAGCGCTCCAAATCTGTCAGATTGCAAGGACATCTCTTGTGCACAGCCCTCCTCAGGTCACCCCACGGATTTTCTATTGGATGTAGGTCTGGGCTCTGGCTGGGCCATTCCAAAACTTTAATTTTCTTCTGGTGAAGCCATTCTTTTGTTGAGTTGGATGTATGCTTGGGGTCATTGTCGTGTTGAAAGGTGAAATTCCTCTTCATCTTCAGCTTTCTGGCAGAAGCCTGAAGATTTTGGGCAAAATGTGACTGGTATTTGCAACTGTTCAAAATTCCCTCCACCATGACTAAAGCCCCAGTTCCAACTGAAGAAAAGCAACCCCAAAGCATGATACTGCCACCACCATGTTCACAGTGGGGTTGGTGTTCTTTTGGTGATGCAAAGTGTTGTTGGGGGCCAAATGTACCTTTTGAAATTGTGGCCAAAAGTTCAACCTTGGTCTCATCAGATCATAACACATTTTCACACATTCTTTTTGGAGACTATGTATTGTTTTGCAAATTTTAGCCGGGCTTGGACGTTTTTCTGTGTAAGAAAAGGCTTCTGTCTTGTAACTCTACCCCATAGTCCAGACATATGGAGAATATGGGAGATTGTTGTCACATGTAGTACACAACCAGTAGTTGCCAGAAATTCCTGCAGCTCCTTCAGTGTTGCTGTAGGTCTCTCGGCAGCTTCCCTGACCAGTTTTCGTCTGGACTTTTCGTCAATTTTGGAGGGATGTCCAGTTCTTTGAAACATCCCCTTGATACTTTGTAAACTCTCTGCAAACCATGGCTTTTGCTGTAGCAGGCAACTGAGTAAATGTCAAGAAAATCCTACTAGGACAGCTGAACTTTATTGGGGGTTAATCAGTCTCTCTAATTGATGGCAGGTGTAGATCAGCTTACCAAATCTATCCATCGGATGATGATCAGTTGACTCACCTTTGGGGGATGTACAGTGGAACTTTCCTCTACTAGTTCCTTCTTGGTGACAGCTGCCGCCACCATGGCATCTACCACTAAACCTTTGGTCAAGTGTGGATGGTCCTCTGGAGCTGAAAGAATTTTATCCGGTCTCCTGGGGAATGTTTCTACAGAATCAGAGGCCTTCTATGCTACCTGGGTGATCAGTTTAAGACAGTTAGCCGGAGGGGTCACCCAAGAGATAGATGGGCTTGCAAGTACACAGACTCCTCTGAGGATGGGTCTTGCGACTTCCAGCCACCCTCTGTTTTAATATCTAAAGAACGTCTCTGAAGATGACATTGCTGGGGTGACCTGAGGGAACCCTCCACAAAGTCTGTGCTTTCCGTGACTGATTCCTCTGGTGAATCAAGGTGCTTCCTCTTAAAAGATCTGAGGAGCCTCCTCAGTGGGACCTTCTGTGGAGGAATTGGAAGAGGTGGGCTCTAAGGGGGTATCTTGCAGCACTGGTGCTCGCTATCCTGTTGGGGAGATTGGTGGAATCTCTGGACCAGAGGGAGTCCCAGAAAATCACTCTGATGGGGGAGAAACCAGCTTGGACCCTGCAGAGGCGAAGGCCCTCTACACAACTTAAAAAGCAGGTCCCCTCAAAGAGGGATGGGAGCCCAGAAAGAACAGTTGTGTACACTTACCATAAATGTAGATGTTAGAGTGCATTAACTGTTGCAGTCATTACATTTGGGTTATCTGCTTGCAGGTAGCCCTCAGTCGGCCTGATTAACAAAGTCTTGGGTCCTGCGTCAGCTGTTGTCCCTTCTTCCATGACGTCAGGTCATCAGGGGTATAAAACATGCAGCTGACGCCATTACATCATTTTTTTTTGCCCCAGATGTCAGGTGCCCCCCAATGGGAAGCAATTAAATATAAAAGCACAAAGATATACCTCCACCAAAAAAGCAAATACACCAAAAAGGCTTTTATGCATAGTAAAGGAAAGTAGAGGAATAGCCAAAAGAAGTTAGGGGGCTGGAGGGAGGGTAACCAGGACTGCAACAGTGAATACACTCAAACATCTACATTTATGGCAAGTGTACACAACTGTACTATGTTCTTCATGTTTCACTGTTGCAGTCATTACATTTGGGTAGATTCCCAAAGCTATGGCTGGGAGGAGGAATTTAGATAGCATTAGGGCCAGCTATAAGGCCCTGCAAGACTGCAGTGGCAAAGCCAGCTCTGGATTTAGAGAAAATTGGCAAATTATAATGCTTGATTAAAGTATGTACAGAACTCCAGGGAGCACCTTCTAGGATGTCCCTGGTAGGGACGCTTCTGAGAAAGGGTGTAGAGGTAGATGCAGCCTTGGTGGAGTGAGGTCTGATCCCCTGGGGGATAGGTTTTCCATGGTACTTGTAGCACAAATGAATGCAATGGCTTATCCATTTAGAAATGGTTTGCTTTGAACTAGCCTTCCCCTCTGACCTTGCAGCAAATGCCACAAGCAGTTCGGATTTCCTTTGAGGTTTAATCCTGTCCAAGTAGAATCTAAGTTGTCTGTGCAGATCTAAGGAATGCAGTATCCATTCCCCTTTATTCTGTGGATTGGGAAAGAAGGTTGGCAAATGAATGGACTGATTAAGAGCCACACTGGATACCACCTTGGGCATGATTGATGGATTGGTTCTGAGGGACACCCTGTCCGCATGAAAGATGATGAAAGGCTCCACTACCATAAAGGCCTGTAATTCAGATATACCTTCTAGCTGAAGTGATTGCTAAAAGGAAAGCTGTTTTCCAAGAAAGAAATTTTAAGTCTGCAGTAGCAGCTGGCTCAAAAGGAGGTAGAGTGAGTTTCTCAATGACAAAGTTAAGGTCCCAGGCTGGGGCTGGAGCTCTCCTGGGTGGTCTCAAATGTTTGGCCCCTCTGAGGAACTGCTTGAGCAGTGGATGAGAGAAGAGGGGAGGTTCTGTGTTATAATGAGCTGAAATGGCTGAGGCATGGATTTTAATGGAAGAAAAAGACAGGCCCTTGTGAAGCATCTCAGTTAAGTATTGTAAAATTGGAGGTAAATTGGGCACTGCTGTGCTCATCCCTTGAGATTGGTTCCAGCCACAGAATCTTCCATTTTTCAGTATAAGATTTTCTAGTACTAGGCCTCCTTGCCTCTAAAATATCCATCACAGGTTTGCTGAGGGATGGTAAAGGAGAGATCAAGTAATTAGCCAGGCTACAAGGTTCAGTGTTAGAAACTGAGGGTGCAGAATCTGGTTTTCCTGCTGAGACAAAGGAAGGAGTCTGAGGCAGGTGCCATGGAGAAAACCATGACACGCTGTGCAGGAGGGGGTACCAGTGTTGGCACAGCCAGTCTGGAGCAATCAAATTCATCCTTGGTTTGTCCTGTTTGATTTTTAGTAGTACTTTGGAGAGCAGAGGCTGAGGGGGAAGGCATAGACTGATAAGTGTGTCCGGCTGAAGGACAGAGCATCCACTTTACAGGCTTGTTTGTGGGGACTCCTTGTGCAAAATTTGTCCAATTAGAAGTCCTGGGGAGAGGCAAACAGGTCTATATCTGGGCTCCCCAATTTGCTTGTCAACATGTTGAAAATCCTTGGTTCCAGTTTCCACTCGTGTGGGTCCATGAGGTTTCTGCTTAGTCCATCTGCCTGTGTATTTAATTTTCCTGGCAGGAATTGAGCTTGTAGGTGCACTTGGTAACTCAAGGCGGTGTTCCACAATGCCATGGCTAGTCTGCAGAGGGGGTAAGAATGTGTACCCCCCTGCTTATGTGCCACATAACAGTGGTGCTGTCCATCGTCACCATTAGTTGTCCTGGAAGAATGTGGTCCTTGAAGGCTGTCAGAGCAATCTGTACAGCTAACATTTCTTTTTGACTGATATCCAGGTGCATTTGACTTGGGTTCCATTTGCCCTGAATGCACTTCCCTGCCAGGTGAGCCCCCCATGCATAGTCTGATGAGTTTGTTAGGGATTGGGCAGCACGGGATGGTGTGAAAGGTAGTCCCTTGTTTTGGTGGCAGGCCTCTGCCCACCAGAGGAACTCTAGGCATAGGCAAGGTAGGATGGGAATCATTGTTTCCAGGTCTTGAGAATGTTGTCACCATAGGCTTTTTAGATACGACTGTAGTTTCCTCATATGCAGTCTTGCATATGGAATTAGAAGAATGCAGGACGCCATGAACCCCAAGGCTTGCAGTATTTGTCTTGCGGATAGCAGGGTTTTTGTGGCCACTTGTTTGAAGTAGGGTGTCAAATGAATTTGTTTCTCTGGCGTGAGGTAAGCCATCTGGAAAGTTGTAATCAAGCTTGTTCCCAGGAATATAATTTCTTGACAGGGTACCAAGTGTGATTTCTTTTAGTTTATGGTATACCCCAGACAAGTTAGAACCCTTTGTACAAAGGCCAGATGATTCAAAAGCATGCCCCGGCTTTCTGCCTGAATTAGACAATCGTCCAGGTATGGGTATATTTGAATATTTCTTTGTCTGCAAAATGCATTAACTGGAGCTAGGCACATTGTGAATACCCTGGGCACAGTAGATAAGCCAAAGGGCAGTGTAGAGAACTGATAGTGAGTGTAAGCCTGCTTTGAAGCGTAGGTATCTTCTTCAAGATTCTCTGATTAGGATGTGCAGGTATGCCTCTTAAATCTAGTGTTGCCAACCAGGCATCTTTGCCTAGCATAGGAAGTAATTGAAGAGTCAGCATCCTGAATTTTGGAATCTCCAAAAAGGTGTTAAGAGTAGAGAGGTCCGGGATAGGACACCATGAATTGTCCTTTCTGGGTACCAGGAAAAGTCTCGAGTAGAAACCTTGTCCCTTTTCCTCTTCTGGTACCAAATGAATAGCCCCCATGCTTGAGAGAAAGTACTTTTTTTTGGGCCTCTGCCCACCTATTTTAGGGGTAGGTTCAGCCACCCGCTTGGTGTTGGCAACGTTTGGAAGTGAAACCTGTATCCCTGGGACCTGATTCTCAAAGGAAGGCGGAATCTGTATACTAGGACGAAGGGTTACTATACAGAGAGTGGACCCCTGAGTTCCCAATTCTTTGCATGAAGAGCAATCTTTCCCCCCAAAGGGGCAGTCAGTTGATAAGTGCTTGGAAATTTTAAAAGGAAGTCATTGAGACAGTTTACCATGGGGGGGGGGTGTCTTATTCCCAGATTTAGAAGTGGAGGCCCCCTACTGCCACTCAAGGCCGGTTTTTGCTGTGTCTGGGTTTGGCTTGAGAAGACCTGGAAGGGGCTGGAAAGGACCAATTCTTAAGAGGTCCAATGCCTGCTAAATCTAGGAGGCTGAACTTGTAAAAAATCTTTAACAGTTTGCATAGATTTACCTTTATCTTCCATCTTTTAAGAACTTCCTCAGCCTTGTTGCCAAACAGCCAGTCCTGATTTAAAGGAACATCCAACAATTTAGCTTTAACATGATCAGGCAAAGATTGCTCCTTAAGCTAAGCATGCCTTCTGAGCACAGACCCAGTAACAGCAGTCCTGCAAGAGGCCTCTAATGAGTCAAAACCACATTGCAAAGTATGTTTTCCAACTTGTTCGGCAGAATGCATTAAATCCTGTAATTCTTTATTTTCCGCACAGTCAGGAATCAACATCATTTTCTGTTTAAGCAGTCCAATAACATGTTGCTGATACTTTAACATATGAAACTGGCAGCTAAAAGCCCTAATGGCCAAGGTTGCAGAAGTGTAAACCTTCTTACCCCATCTATCCAGTGCTCTTGAGTCTCTATCAGAAGGAGTAGGATTTTTAGCAGTAGAAGCTTTAATGCCCTTGGGTCCCTGTGAAACTGTCTCTGGATCTGCAATAGGATTTTTAAAAAGGGACTCTGGGACCGAGTAGTATCCGTCAGGTTTTCTGGGAGCAGGAGGCAGGGAATCAGGGGTGAAACTAGATTCCGAAAAAGCATCAACAATGTCTAGTACAGGAGGAATAGCTAAAGGCCTATGCTGAGGTAGGAAAAGGAAATCCCTAAGCCTCTTTTTTGAATCAGGAAAATCCTGGCTTTCCCAGTGGAAATGCTCTTAAGAGTATGTAAGGTTTCCCCAAAAGAAAAATCCTCATGAGGGGAAGCAGAGGGAATTGAGTCCTCTGCATCAGAATCCTCATAAGTAGATAAGGGCAAATCCACAGAATCCTCAATAAGTAGATAAGGGCAAATCCAGATCATCAGAAGAATCAGAAAAAAACAGAATCCTGATCAGAAGATTCATAATCAACTTCAGTCCTAGGCCTCTTAGAAGGGGGGGTGGGGGTTGGCTACCCCTGATTACAGTTATTAGACCTTCAGCCATTCTTATTTGTTTTTTAGGCATAGAGGCCCGAACATGTGGCCTGGGCGTCTGTATTTTAGGCATGGATCGAGATTTAGGTCTAAGTAAAGAAAGTTGGGAACTGCTGATTGAGGGCTCAGTGTCTGTTATTCTAAAAGTGTATTAATTCTGGTTTAAGCACTTGGGCTTCAGGCCAGTTATTTTACATTAAAAGGGTTCGTGGTCTGCACTCTTGTGGGAGGAGAGGCTGGACTCTGCCCTTCTGAGCTGGGAATTTCTGGTTAAAGGCTTATAGTGCCTGCATATTTGAACTGCTTCTTACTGAAATTGGTACACCTCGTTTGCTGTAACAGACTAGATCCAGGCCTGCTGAATCTAGCTTTGTTTGTATGACTTGAGCACTAATCCAGGCATTCTTTAAAGTATTCAATTGTATCTATTACTGCTTGGTAGTAACTTGATTAAAGTGTAGCTATCATTCTAAGTCTTTTGGATTAAGCACTTGGGCTTCAGACCAGTTGTTTTACATTAGGAAGGTTTGTGGCTTGTACTGTGGTGGCAGGACAGGTAGCTTACATCTTTCTAAGTTGTGAACTGCTCATTGAGGGCTCAGTGTCTGTTATTCTTAAAGTGTATTAGTTCTGGTTTAAGCACTTGGGCTTCAGGCCAGTTATTTTACATTAAGAAGGTTCGTGGTCTGCACTCTTGTGTGAGGAGAGGCTGGACTCTGCCCTTCTGAGCTGGGAATTTCTGGTTAAATGCCTATAGTGCCTGCATATTTGAACTATTTCTTACTGAAATTGGTACACCTTGTTTGCTATAGCATAGACTAGATCCAGGCCTGCTGAATCTACCTTTATTTGTATGCTTGTTATTTGTTTGCTTATTTCCCTGAAACGCTAATTCCACCTAAAACGCGGCTTTTCAGCGCTTCTGTGGATCCCTAGTGATATCTGCATTGCTTACTGTACTTATTTCCTTGTTTCACTTGAAAGAAAGTTACTGTTTGTCATTTTTGCATTTAAGTTACCTGTAACACATTGCATTTAAGTTACCTGGCACTTGCTCACTAAAGCAATTATATAAGTCAGCACTAAAATATTAAAAGCACTACACCCTCACACTCCCCTTGAGTACCTCGTTCCCCATTGGCCCTTTTTTTTCAATTATAAAGGAATTCCCAATACTATTCTAGCATGTCCAAAAGTCAGTTGTCAATCTCCTCTCCGGTCCAGCTGGTGAATCTGGGAATCTTGAGGCAATGTTACAACTGCCTCATGTACACAGACAACCCTCTCCTCCTCCCAACAAATTCAAACACATGTGAGAGATGCAACCATATAGCCATACTGGAGGCTAAACTCTCTCAACTCAGTACTGGCAAAACCAGTCAGGAGGAGAAGGAAACCACACTCACTACAATTCCAGTCTCACATAGACCTACCATGACAGCAAACCAAACACACAAAAACATACTCGGAGGCTCTAAATAAAAATCTGCCCAAGCAGCAGAGACCTCCAAAGCAGACACCCAAGCAACCGCTACCCCAAAACAAAACACGTGCAACACAGCTCACAAAGCCAGTGTGCCGAACAGTCACAGCCCTTAAGGCTAAACAACACACCTGATACACTTGTAATAGGTGACTATCGTCAGGCACACTGACGTCCCGCTCACCAGGATGAACAAGGAGAAGGTCACGGTGAGCTACCTGTCGGGCGCTAGGATCCGCCACATAACACAGGCACTCAGGTCACTCCAAGGCAAGCACAAATATGACTCAGTCCATGCTGGTGTGAATGACCTGAGACGTACCTCCCTGGACTACATGAAAAGTGACAGAGGAGCTCTCTGAGCATGTAGCCCAGGCCAGTATGACCCTGACCTTGAGTAGCATCTTACCCTCACCAAGAATGATGCCAATATGAA
Organism: Protopterus annectens; assembly: GCF_019279795.1. Lineage (NCBI taxonomy): Eukaryota > Metazoa > Chordata > Ceratodontiformes > Protopteridae > Protopterus > Protopterus annectens. The sequence continues at coordinate 112,150,972 of NC_056749.1, forward strand.
GACAAGATGATCAATTTCAACAACTGGCTTAAGTATCAATGTCATTCAAAGGGGATCCAATGCCTGTCAGCCTGGGATGACATGCTCGACAAGCCACGATGCTTCGCTAGAGACGGCTTGTACCCGTCACCCCTGGGCTTTTGTTTATTGGCAAAGGCTCTTGCTACCACCATAGTGCCTTTTTTAGGCAAGGCTCAAAAGACAAACCCACCTCCATAGGTATCACAAGGGATAAGAAACTAAGAGTAATGCTACTCAACACCAGAAGTCTAAACCTCAAGATGCACGCACTTGAAACTCTCCTTAGCATGGAGAACATAGATATCTGTGCAGTAACAGAAACCTGGTTCAAGGCTCCCGAGAGCACCCCAGCACTACCAGGTTATACCTCATACCATGCTTTTCGGCCCCAAAACTTGGACCGAACCACAAAAGGAGGGGGGAGTATCAATATTAGTCAAAGATACCCACACCTCCAGGTTGGTGGCACAGCACGAAGCATCAGAGACTATCCATGTGCAACTAACAGTGGGTAAAACTGCCTTCCAGTTTATAGCCTGCTACAGACCACTCTCCCAAACCCAGGAACCCCATTCGGCCTTCCTGAAAACACTGGAAAATATGAAGGTCTCTCCAAACACCATTATATTGGGCGACTTCACCTACCCAAACAGACTGGGAGCATTACTCTAGCTCCAACACCCTAGCCCAAAGGTTCCAAGAATTTATAAACTCAAATGCTATGGAACAACTTGTTACCACTCCCACAGGTTCTGCATTTGTTGTTTAGAGGGGAAGCAAGCAGGTTGCACCAAGGTCTGCCCCAACGGTGTAAGATCTGATCCGCTATTATAGGACTGAGGGATCATTCGTGAGGCATCAGGATGTTCCTGCTCAGATGGTCTGCAATAAGGTTGAAACTCCCGGGAATGTGCATTGCTATAAGAAAGCAGTTGGAATTCATCGCCCAGTGACAAATTTTCATGGCTTCCCAAAACAGTGGGTAAGACCTGGTTCCACCTTGTTTGTTGATATACTAGATGACCGACATGCTGTCCGATTGAACTGCAGTGGTCCCGGAAGGAAGGGATGTGTGGAACGCTTGCAACGCTAACAGAACTGCCCTAAACAGGACATGTGTAAATTGGCCTCCATGGGGGACCAGGTGCCTTGGACTGTCTTTCCCTGGAAATGCCCCCACCCTAGAAGGGAAGCATCCATGGCCACTGTGGCCCTGGACTGGGGAAGGCAGAATGGTCAACACCAAAGATTTTTTATTCTGGCTTCCTCCAAAGCATTTCTTTCTTGCAAAGATTTGTAAGGCGTATCATGTGGTCGAGTGGATGGGTTAAGATAGACCACTGTGATGAAAGGAGCCACTGTACTAATCTCATGTGCAACCTCGCCAGTAGAACAAAGGTAATGGTTGCTGCCATAGATCCCAATAGATGCAGTACAAGACGTGCTGGTACAAAAGTCTGTTGGAGGAGGACTTGAATCTGGTTTATTTTTGAGAGCCTTGAGGAGGAAGGGAAGCTTGACAGGATGTTGTGTCCAAGAACACTCCAATGAATTCCAGTGTTTTTGTTGGGGACATTTGAGATTTCTCCATTTTGATCGTGATACCCAAGTGAAGAGCAAGGCCTTGAGTGTAACAGAGGCTGTGAATGAGAAGATTCCTGGTTGTGGCAGTAAGGAGCCAATCGCCTCGATACAGAAACACCTGGAATCCTTGTATTTGGAGATGAGCTACTATGACTGCCATATATTTGGTGGACACTCTGGGGGCTGTGAAGAGAAGGCAGTACCCTGAACTGGTAGTGATTGGCTTGCAGCCGGAAGCGGAGAAATCTCCGGGAGAGTTTGTCCATTTTTATGTGGTAATAGGCATCCTGGAGATCTATAGAACACATCCAGTTCTTCCCTAGAAAGGGGGGGGATGGACTGTACTGTGACCATCTGGAATTTTTGAGGTTTTATGAATTTGTTTAGTAAGCTGAGATCCATGATTGGCCTCCAGTCCCCTGTCTTTTTTGGCAGTAAAAATAACCTTGAGTTAAAAAACAGATTCCTTCTGGTCTGGTGGAAATGGCTGGATGACTCCCTCTTAGTAGCTTTTCGATTTCTAAGGCTGCTAACCTCCTTCTGACTGGGTGGAACATCTGGGATTCGTCTGACAGGTCTGGGAGTAAGATTGAATGGGATATGATTGCCTCTGGATATTCTCTGCACCCATGCCATGCATCCATAGTTATGAATTGCCAGGTCTGTAGGTGCAGGGAAAATCAACCCTAGACTTCTTCCAGAAGAAAGCAATTGGCCGCTGTTCAGGAGTGCTGGTAGGGTCGGCCGGAAAAATCTCTAGCGCCCTGGTTGCACGAACCACCTCTGCCCTGAAAGGGGAGTCTTCCAGATGAGATGCTCCCTCTGCCCTGGGGGGGTTGCTCACCACGAGTGTCATGAAAAGATCCTTGGGACTTCTTGAACCACAATTACCTTCCCTCTGGTTCCTGGAATAGGATCTGTGGGGGGGGGGGGTGGAAAACTGTATGCGCACAGTAGACAAGTTCTTTCAGTCTCTCAGTCTCTCACACTATGTGATAGTGTCTCTTACTCTGGGATCAAAAAGGAAAGATTCGTCAGACGCTTTGACAAAGGAAGATTTAAAGGGTTCTGCAAAATCACACAAACGCATCCAAGCATGCTGTCTCATTACGATGCCTGATGCAGCTGCCCCCTCGGTGGTGTGAGAGATCAAGCACATTGAGGAGTTCGAGACAGATTCCAGGGTAGCCAGCTGAGAGGCGACAGTATCACACACCTCGTTAGGCAGTACCTCCCACCAAAGAGGCAGGCATTTCTGAAATTGGGTCCCTTTGGAGGGGAGTAAAGTGTGCCAGATAGTTCAGCGATCGAATGGCAAAGGTCGCTGAAGCGTAGGTCCACTTCCCTAATCTGTCCGTAGCAGAGACCCCCTGTTCGGGGGAAGAACAGTGGAACTATCTTCCACCAGTTCCCTCTTGGTGGCTGCTGCCACGACCATGGAATCAATTACTAAAGGCTTGGACCAATTGGGCTGGTCTTCAGGGGTGGATAACATTGTCTGGCCTCTGGGGGACAGGTTCTATGTTGTCCAGGGCCCTCTAGGCACACTGCACAATCAGTTTAACAAGCTTATCCGCAGGTGGGGTCACCCAGTAAGTAGATGGCCGAGCACAAAAGGCCTGCAAGAACAGATTCCTCCAAAGGGTTAGAGGACTTCCAGTCTCCCTCTGCTTGAGGATCTCCAGAATGTCTCCAAGTGAGATGTCTTCTGGGGGAGACTGTGGGACCCTTCTCCCTCATCGCAATCAGTGTACTCGGTGATAGATTCCTCAGACAAATTAAGGTGCTGCCTCTTGCACAGTTTCTTCCGGGGTGGCTCCCCAGTGGGATCTTCTGAGGACGACTCTGGAGAATGGGATCCCTTCAAGGGAAGATCTTGCACCTCCCATACTCAGGATCCCAGAGTAGGGGTTTGGGACAGCTGCATGCTAGAGGGGGGCTCTGGTGTCGATGCCAGTGGTGCCAACTGCGAGCCTGTTGAGGCAAGGACCCTCTCCATTACCTGGAAAGCAGGCCCACCCGAGGAGGGATGGTAGCCTGGAACGGAGAAGGAAAACCTCGAAACCGGGGTCACACCCTGCCCTGAGGAGCCTGCCTCCAGGTGAGGAGCTCTGAGAGGACCAGGAGCTGCTGAGAGAACTGTGGCTATAGAAGGCGCAAGCAAAAAAATAGGCACCGAACAAGGAGCCACAGTGCCGACAGCCCAATCACTGCTCCAAGAGTGCACCAGTTCAAACTGAGCTATAGCACCAAGAGTAATCTGTGCCAACAGGGGGGCTCCACTATCGGAGTCAAGACAGAATGCACCAGCCGGGGTGGTCATCAGTATCAAAGTCTCTGAGGCTTGGGAAGAGGCTAGAGGAGGATATACAGGTGAATAAACTATGAAAGCGTCCATTCCAAGAGGGAAGGAAGTCCTAGCAAGGGTGGGCAATCCTCTAGCTGCCATAAGCTGGTCCACAACGCACACTACATCTTGTTCTGAAAGACTTCTGGTGGATATGAAGGAGGCTGCCGAAGGAGAGTCAGGTCTCTCGAGAAAAGGACTAAACTGGTGTCCCAAAAAGGGGTCATAAGTAAGAGAATATTTGGTTCTGGGAAGGTGTTCGATCTTTGGAACAGACGGTGTCAGTGTTTGTGGAGCCATACAAGAAGTCGGCACCATGGCTGGGGACGGTGCCAATGCAGGTACAGTAGACGAAGCCTGTGTCAAGACCAAGGTCGGCACCAACGATGGTGCGAATGTGGTTGGAGTCAAAATTAAGGGCGGCACTGAGGGGGAAGACAGAGCCTGGTATGCGCCGAAGGTACGGGAGAAGCATGGTGTTGACTCGGTTCCGAGGAGGACGGAGATGTAGGAACTGAGTGACTCAGTTCCTCTACGTTTCTTAGTCTTAGGAAGTGATGAGACCTCCATCTCAGAAAGACTCAGAGAAGGGAGTTTTCATCATACCTTTCAGGATCAGCTTGTTCTTACGCTCAGCTCAAATCTGGTTGCTGAAGCTGAAACTAATATCACACAAAGCACTGATATGGTCAATGTCCAAACAAACGCACAGAGCATGACCGTCTGAGTTGGGCATCTTACGCCCACACTTACCGCACTGTTTAAATCTCAATTTAGCTTTTTCAGAGATAATGAAAAAAAAACACACTAGTCCTAGCAACAAGATAAATAGCCAAAAACAGTAAAATTAAGAGAACAGGGTTTTTTTTATATGACGATAGAAAAGTGAGTACCACCAACAATGGTACTTAGAAATACTACAAGTGGTAGGAAAGAGGGCCTACCAAAGGTAGGGAAGAGGAACAGTACTAACGATGGTATAACAAACTACGAAAGGTAGAGGGTAGGATACAAAAGTATAAGAGTTTACAGACGAAAGATGAAATTTAGTGATAACTGACCGTCTGAGTTGGGCATCTTACGCCCACACTTACCGCACTGTTTAAATCTCAATTTAGCTTTTTCAGAGATAATGAAAAAAAAACACACTAGTCCTAGCAACAAGATAAATAGCCAAAAACAGTAAAATTAAGAGAACAGGGTTTTTTTTATATGACGATAGAAAAGTGAGTACCACCAACAATGGTACTTAGAAATACTACAAGTGGTAGGAAAGAGGGCCTACCAAAGGTAGGGAAGAGGAACAGTACTAACGATGGTATAACAAACTACGAAAGGTAGAGGGTAGGATACAAAAGTATACGAGTTTACAGACGAAAGATGAAATTTAGTGATAACTGACTAAAAAAGAAGGTAGTGATAGGAATTACCACAAAAAAGGCTACACTTCGCTTGAGAGAGAAGGCTTAGCATGTCTGACGAGGAAAGGGGCAAATGAGATCTGGAGAGTCTATGAGGGGAGCATTATGGGTAGGTCTTAGCTGAGAGTTTTTGGCTGGCTTGAGCTTGGTAACGGCCGTGTTGGTCCAGAGGATGGAACCGAAGTCCTAATAGTAAGGAATGAATAAAGATATACAACATTAGATGTATATTTTTCCTCTCAACAAGGGCCCAGTTACTGAAAGCCTGACAAATATTGCACTATTGCTGAAGGTACGCTGGGCCCAAACAATATATACAAGAGGTATGACTACCTGAACTTAGCATTTTCCTGCAACAACTTAAACACTGGTTAAACCCATAGTTCCCTTCCCCTTATCTGTCATGTTGAGAAAAAAATTAATGGCAGAAAACACTCACGCTAATGTGACACACGCGCGCGCATACAAAAAAAAAAAAAAGAGGAAAAGGAGCAAGAAAAGGCAACCAGCAATAAGCCAAAAAGTACAGTTGTGTGCACTTACCATAAATGTAGATGTTTGAGTGTATTCACTGTTGCATTCATTACATTTGGGTTATCTGCTTGCAGATAAGCCCTCAGTCGGCCTGATTAACAGTCTTGGGTCCTGCATCGGTTGCTGTTCCTTCTTCCATGACGTCAGGGGTATTAAAACATGCATGCCCCAGATGTCAGGTGCCCACCAAAATGGGAGCAAATAAAATTAAAAACACAAACATACCTCCAATCCCAAAAGCAAATACACCAAAAGGGCTTATAAGCATAGTGAAAGAAAGTATAGGTATAGTCAGAGAAAAACAGGGGGCTGGAGGGAGGGTAACTAGGACTGCAACAGTGAATACACTTGAACATCTATATTTATGGCAAGTGTACACAACTGCACTATGTTCTTCGTGTTTCACTGTTGTAGTCATTACCTTTGAGTAGATTCCCAAAGCTATGGTAGGGTGGAGGAAAATATACAGCATTAGGACCAGCTATAAGGCCCTGCACGACAGCAGTGGCAAAGCCGGCTCTGGATTTAGAGAAGAAAGGTAAATGGTAATGTTTGGTGAACGTATGAACTGAGTTCCAGGTAGCAGCTTCTAGAATGTCTCTGGTAGGAACACCTCTGAGAAAGGCTGCAGAAGTAGATGCAGCCCTGGTGGAATGAGATCAGATCCCATGGGGGATAGTTTTACCATGGTGCATATAACAGAAACTAATACAATGGCTTATCCATTTGGAAATGGTCTGCTTTGAAATAGCCTTTCCCTCTGCCCTTGCAGCAAATGCCACCAGTAGTTGTTCAGATTTTCTTTGAGAGTTTGTCCTGTTTAAGTAAAATCTAAGTTGTCTGCGTACATCTAAAGAATGCAGAATCCGCTCCCTCTTGTTCTGCAGATTGAGAAAGAAAGTTGGCAAATGAATGGTCTGATTAAGAGCCACACTGATATACCACCTTAGGCGTGAAAGATGGATTGGTCCTGAAAGACACCCTGTCTGCATGAAAAATGATGAAAGGCTCCACTACCATAAGAGCCTGTAATTCGAAAATCCTTCTAGCTGAAGTGACTGCTAAAAGGAAACCTGCTTTCCTGGAGAGAAATTTTAAGTCTGCAGTAGCAGCTGGCTCGAAAGGAGGGAGAGTGAGTTTTTCCAATACAAAATTGAGGTCCCAGGCAGGGGTTGGAGCTCTCCTGGATGGTCTTAAGTTTTTGGCCCCTCTGAGATACTGCTTTAGCAGAGGATGAGAGAAGAGGGGAGGTTCTGTGTTGTAATGAGCTGAAATGGCAGAGGCATGGATTTTTATGGAAGAAAAGGACAGGCCCTTGTGAAGCATCTCAGTTAAGTATTGTAAAATCTGAGGAATACTGGGCACTGCTGTGCTTATCCATTGTGACTGATTCCAGGCACAGAATCTCTTCCATTTGTCAGCATAAGATTTTCTAGTACTAGGCCTTATTGTCTCCAAAATGACATCCATCACAGGTTTGCTGAGGGATGCTAAGGGTGAATATTTAGGTGATTAGCCACGCTGCAAGATTCAAAGTTTGGAGCACAGTGTGCAGAATTTGGTTGTTCTGCTGAGACAGTAAGTAAGGTGTCTGTGGCAGGTGCCATGGTGGAAGGTGCGACATTGCGCAGGAGTGGGTACTAGTGTTGGCGAGGCCAATCTGGAGCAAGCAAAATCATTTTTGGTTTGTCCTGTTTGACTTTTAGTAGAACTTTGGAGAGCAGACACAGAGGGGGGAAAGGCACAGACGGATAGGTTTTTCCAGCTGAAGGATAGAGCATCCAATTTCCACAGACTTTTTTGTGATGAGTTCCTGTGCAGAATTTGTCCAACTGATAGTTCTGGGGTGAGGCAAAAAGATCTGTGTCTGGACTACCCCATTTACGGGTCAACATGTTGAAAATCCATGGTTCTAATTTCCATTTGTGTGGATCCATAAGATTTCTGCTTAGTTCATCTGCCAGAGTATTCAGCTTTCCTGGCAGGAATTGAGCTTGTAGTTGTATTTGTCAAGGCAGTGTTCCACAATGCCATGGCTAGTCTGCAAAGGGGCTAGGAGTGTGTACCCCCCTGCTTGTTTATGTACCACATAACTGTGGTGTTGTCTATCATTAATTGTCCTGGATGAAGGTAGTCCTTGAAAGCTGTCAGTGCATTCTGTACAGCTAGCATTTCTTTTTGATTGATATGAAGGTGCATTTGATTTGGGCTCCATATGCCCCGAATGCACTTCCCTGCCAGATGAGCCCCACAAGCATAGTCTGATGTGTCTGTAGTTAGGGTTTGGGCGGCAGGGGGTGGAGTGAATGGCAGTCCCTTGTTTTGGTGGCAGGCCTCTGCCCACCATAGGAACTCTAGTTGCAGGCAAGGCATGATAGGAATCATTGTTTCCAGGCTGTGACAATGTTGACTCCATAAACTTTTTAAGTATCACTGAAGTTTCCTCATATGCAGCCTTGCATATGGAATTAGAATGCAGGAGGCCATGAACCCCAAAGGCTTGCAGAATTTGTCTTGCAGATAGCAGGGGTTTTGTGGCCACCTGTTTGAAGTAAGTTACCAAATGAATTTGCTTTTCTGGTGCAAAGTAAACCATCTGGGCAGTTGTATTCAAGCTTGCACCCAGGAATGTAATTTTTTGAGAGGGTACCAGTTGTGATTTCTTTTCGTTTATAGTGTACCCTAGACAAGTTAGAACTCTTTTTACAAATGCCAGATGTTTTAGAAGAATGCCCTGTTTTCTGCCTGAATTAAACAATTGTCCAGGTATGGATATATTTGAATATTTCTTTGCCAATTTTGGAATGTCCAGAAACGTGTTTAGAGTAGATAAGTCCAGAATTGAACACCATGATTTGTTTTTTCTGGGTACCAGGAAAAGTCTTGAATAGAAACGTTGTCCCTTTTTCCTCTTCTGGTACTGGCTGAATAGCCCCTATGTTCATGAGGGACAGTACTTGTTTCTGGGCCTCTGCCCACTGATTTGGGGGCAGGTCTGGACATCCGTTTGGGACTGGCAACGTGTGGAAATGAAATCTGTATCTCTGGGATACTATATTTAAAACCCATTTGTCCTGGGTTATAAGTTGCCAGTTTCTTGCATGAAGTGCCAGTTTCTCCCCAAAGGAGGGGCTAAAAGGTAAGTGCTTGGTAAGTGTAAAGGGAAGTCATTGAGACTGCTTACCATAGGAAGGTGTCTTGTTTCCAGATTTAGAGGTGGCACCCCATTGTTTTGTTCTAAAAGTCCCTTGTGACTGAAACCTGGAGCCTTTGGAATGTCTGGGTTTGACTTGAGTGGCTCTCGAAGGAACTGGAAAGGACCGGTTCTTAGTAGGCCAGTGCCTACTAAATCTTGGAGGTTGCACTTGTAAGAAATCTTTCACAGTTTGCATAGATTTAGCTTCATCTTCCATCTTTTTTAAAACTTCTTCAGCCTTATGACCAAAGAGACAGTCCTGTTGTAAAGGAGCATCCAACAATTTTGCTTTAACATGATCAGGCATAGTTTGCTCTTTGAGCCAAGCATGCCTTCTTAGCACAGACACAGTTACAGCAGCCCTGCAAGAGGCCTCCAAAGAATCAAAACCACATTGCAAAGTATGTTTTCTAACTTGTTCAGCTGAATGCAATAGAGCCTGCAAATCTTTATTTTCCACACAGTCAGATATTAACATAATTTTCTGTTTAAGCAGTCCCATGATATGCTGTTGATATTTAAGCATATGAAATTAAGTTTAAAGCCCTGATTGCCAAGGTTGCAGAAGTGAAAATCTTCTTACCCCATCTATCCAGCGCCCTGGAATCTCTATCTGAAGGAGAAGGATTTTTAGCAGTAGAAGCTTTAATGCCCTTGGGGCCCTGAGAAATGGTTTCAGGATCTGCAATAGGATTTTTGAAAATGAATTTGTGGGCGTCAGGAACCCTGTAGTATCTGTCTGGCTTACAAGGAGCCAGAGGCAGAGAATCAGGAACTATACTAGATTCTAAAAAAACATCAGCAACAATGTCTAGAACAGGAGGTATAGCCAAAGGCCTATGCTGAGGAAGAAGTAGAAAATCCCCAAGTCTCTCTTTAGATTCACAGAAATCCTGACTTTCACAGTGGAAATGTTCCCTTAAGGTATGTAAAGTTTCCTCAAAAAAAAAAACCTCAGGGGAGAAGCAAAAGGAATGGAGTCTTCTTCATCAGAGTCCTCATAAGTAGGTATAGACAAATCCTGTTCATTGGAAGAATCAGAAGAAATAGAATCCTGTTCAGAAGATTCATAATCAATGTCTTGCCTAGGCCTCTTAGAAGGGGGGGGGGGGTTGGCTACCCCTGATCAGAGTAATTAAATCTTCAGCCATTTTGATCATTTGTTTTTTTAGGCATAGGGGCCTGCACATGTGGCCCAGGCATCTGTTTTTTTAGGCATAGGTTTAGATTTTGGCCTTAGTTTTGAAGATGGCCACAAGGCTCTATCCTAGGGCCCTTGCTGTTCTCCATCTTCCATTAATGACCTTTATACTGTCATCCCAAAAGTCAGCTGTATCCAATATGCTGATGACTCTCCCAGGCATCGTTTTTTTTAGGCATAGGTTTAGATTTTGGCCTTAGTTTTGAAGATGGCCACAAGGCTCTATACTAGGGCCCTTGCTGTTCTCCATCTTCATTAACGACCTTTATACTTGTCATCCCAAAAGTCAGCTGTATCCAATATGCTGATGACTCTACTCTGATTTGCTCAGCCACATCTCCAGTAGAGTTATGGTCAGCTACCCGGACCATCTTTAATACAATAGAAAACTGGCTTTCTGAGCATAGTCTGATCCTAAATCTCAAAAAAACAAAAATGCTGTTATTTTCACCAACACGTAGGTTTACCGCTTTCACCTTTACTATAAAATCAAATGATGGCACAATAATCTCCCCTGACCCATCTACAAAACTATTAGGTGTCATCATAGGCAATCTAAAATTTGACCTACATGTTAACCAAACTATCAAAACCATCAATAAAAAACTAGGGTCACTTTACAGAATAAAAGCCCTCCTAACCCCTCCAGCTAAAATTGCCATAGCTCGCTCTCACCTTCTTTCAACCCTTCTGTATGCATCCCCTCTACTCTCGAATTTAAACAAGACTGTCATTAAACTCTCAATTTGCTACAACCACATTGCCAGGTTTGTCACTGGGCTGCCTTTTAGGACACATCACTGCATCAATCTAAATCAGCTTGGGTGGCTTGAACTACCCAGCCTAATTCAGTATAACCAACTGATTATGGCCTATAAAATCCTCTATAATCCGGACAATACTCCTGCACTTAAAAATCACCCCTATAACAATCCTAGACCGCTTCGATCCTCTAACAAACTACTAATTCAGACTAGCAAAATTAACACAGCCGGTGATTCTCTGCAAACTCTAAGTAGATCCTGGAACTCTCTTCCAGCTATTACCTTACTTTCCACCTTAGGTCAATTTAAAACTAGACTCAAACATTTGTCACTTAACTGGCTATGTCAATGTATGAAGCCTGGCTAACTCTCTCTAGAATGTGTAAAAATCTGTTAACCAGTTTACTGTGTAATTTAATTTAATCCTGACTTGTGCTCAGGATTAACTGTAACCTGTGGAACTTGTTTAACTTGCTTACTTATGTAATCTCTGTAAATAGTCTGTTTGTAATATGTAATGCTGTTATCATGTAATGCTGTATCGGCTTACCCTTGGAGCCTTTCTCCCCGGGCCTCCGCTGAAAATGGACATGCATCCAGTCGGACTATCCCGGTCAACAAATGTAAAATAAATAAAAAATAAAAAAAAAATAAATGGCATCTGTCTAATATACAAATCTGTAGGCCTGAAAACACTCTCAGAAGCCAGTGCCTGTACAGCGGCTCCGGACCCATCTAAGGTAGAGACATCCGCGGGTTCCATAACTGAAGTATCTCGTGGCATACCGGACTCTGAATGGGTCTCAGTAGAGGCATGCAAATCAGAAGTAGCCGGTATCAGGGGCTGCGAAAGCGCCACATTGAGTACTGGCAACTGGCTTAGGAGAAGCGTAGTAGTCAGTTTTGTACCTCGACAGCCTGTCTCATTTTCTTTGCGTTTTTTTTTAGGTATTCCGGTAGTCGGATTGCTAACAGACGACATTTCTGGATAATTAAAGCGTGAGCCAAAATATTTAGAAGCAAAAATGTACTGATGTTTAATAGTGCGTTGATTAAATTTAGCACAAAACCGACAGCAAGGTACGTTGTGGTGAGGGTCTAGGCAAGGAATACAGTACAAATGAAAATCCTTATGAGGTATTTGATTTCCACAAGTAATGCAATTAACTTTTATTGACATCGGTAAGGAGCAAGAAAAAGTTTCCCCAACGGGGTACTTCACTTTTTAGTTGAAGACTTCGGTTCTGAAACTCAAACGAAAATTTCAGGAGTTGACCGACCCTGCACTTGCGAACTGCTTCTGCTTCGGGCACAGCGCGGAAAGAAAGACTGATGTAATGGCGTCGGCTGCATGTTTTATACCCCTGACAACCTGATGTTATGGAAGAAGGGACAGCAACCGATGCAGGATCCAAGACTTTGTTAATCAGGCCGACTGAGGGCAACCTGCCAGCAGATTACCGAAATGTAATGATTGCAACAGTGAAACACGAAGAACATCTAACAAAGGTTAATCACTTGTTAACAGAGGGGGTGGAGCTAGGAACTAAAATTTCTATTTAAAGAGTAAACTAAAACATTTCAGAGCTTTACCAGAAAGGCTCATCCAGACTCTGCTACACTTTGCTGTGAAGGAAAGGTCAGTTTGCTTTTATTTTTTGTATTACTGTGTTGCCTTTCTATATTTTGAATACTGTAGTTTGTTTTCTTTACCTTGTGTTTTGCTTGCATTCTGTTTTAACAGCATATTAAAACTTCAAAAGAGACCACAGCTCTCTCTGTTCTGAGTCAGGCAGAAATAAGAACTGATTAATTAAGGACTCATTCATAAGACAGAAGAGGTCACTTAAGGTTAATCACTTGTTAACAGGGGGGTGGAGTTAGGAACTAAAATTTCTATTTAAGGAGTAAACTAAAACATTTCAGAGCTTTACCAGAAAGGCTCATCCAGACTCTGCTACACTTTGCTGTGAAGGAAAGGTTAGTTTGCTTTTATTTTTTGTATTACTGTATTGCCTTTCTATATTTTGAAATACCACTGTTTCTAGTTGCCCGCCTCTTATGTTAATCTGACCATTTATCTAATTTCTCTCTACTTTCACTGGCTTATGTGAGTAATCACAAAATCATCATTTTCGAAATCCCACCCCTTCAATTATTTAAATTTATTGGCCATCCGACAGTATTTCATAGTACCAAAATACAAAAGTGACCACCCCTTTCAATCCATCTTGCTGTTTTAAAAATAGTAACTCTCCACTAAACCTTAACTTTTTAAACAGGTAAAACTCAAGTTACCTACTTTCACATCTAACTTCTCTAGTGCACACTGCAGAGTGCATTCTTTTCAATCTTACCTTTAAGCATCCCTGTGACTAGCACTTTCTCTAATACCTGCTGGAAAGTACTAGGAAGCCTTAAACTCATACAAACACTGAACTCTCCTTGTTAACAAGGAGAAATTAATAGTAGGCACTAAACAGCCTATAATTGCAAAGTACCTTGCTAAGGAAACAGCTCCTATACTTTACAAAGAAAAAAAAGCCCCAAACCAGGCATGTCCAAGGATCAGCTTCCGGTGATTTCTCCTGTCCACCTGGTGAATCTGGGCATACTGGGGCAATGCAGCAATTGCCTCATGTACACAGACAACCATCTCCTCCTACCACCCAACACTACAACCTGTGAGAGATGCAGTTACATAGCCAAAATGGAAGCAAAGCTCTCTCCACCCAAGATTGTGCTAAACAGTCAAGAGGAGAAGGTTAACACCCACACTACACCTCAAGCAACACATAGCCCTTCTAAACCCGCACCACCAACACCCACATATAGCAACACTAAATCCACATATGCAGAGGCCCTTAACTGTAACCTGCCCAAGCAACAAAGACCTCTGAAGCTGAAACGCAAACAAACACCAATCACAACCAATGTGTCACATAGTTCACAACACCAGTGTGCCACCCAGCAACAGCCCCTAAGGCAAGACAATGTACCTAACACTTTAGTCATAGGTGACTCTATAGTCCGGCACACTGATGTCCCTCTCACCAGGTTGAATAAAGGAGAAAATTACAGTCAGCTGCCTGTTGGGTGCCAGGATCCGCCACATAACGCATGCACTCAAGTCACTCAACAAGTACAAATATGACTCCGTCATTGTCCATGTTGGAGTGAATGACTTAAGACGTACCTCCCTGGACTACATGAAAAGAGACATGGAAGAGCTCTCGGATCATGTGGCCCAGGCAGGTATGACCCTAGCCCTGAGTAGCATCCTGCCTTCGCCCAGAATGAAACCACAATACAAGGATAAAATGATTGACTTCAACAATTGGCTAAGCTTATGGTGTCAAAGGGGATCCAGTACCTGTCTGCCTGGGACGACATGATTGACAGACCACGATGCTTTGCCAGAGATGGTCTGCACCTGTCGCCCCTGGGATTCAGGTTACTGGCTAAGGCTCTTGCCACCCCTATAGTGCCTTTTTTAGGCAAACTTCAAAGGACAAAACCACCAGCGTAACAGGTACAAGCATGCAAAATCTGAAGGTAATGCTACTCAATGCTAGAAGTCTAAACCTCAAAATGCACTCTCTCAAGGCACTCCTAAAATGGAGAACATCGATATCTGTGCAGTAACTGAGACCTGGTTCAAGGCTCCAGAGAGCACCCCTGCAATACCAGGCTACAACTCTTACCACACTTTTCGGCCACCAAACCAGGACCGAAACACTAAAGGTGGAAGAGTGTCAATATTCACCAAGGATATTCAGACCACCAGGCTAGTTGGCCAACACAATGTGTCTGAAATTCTCCAAGTGCAACTAACACTAGGTAAGACTGCAATCCAAATTGTAGCTTGCTACAGATCCCCCACCATACCCCAAGATTCTTACTACATCTTTCTAAACATACTGGAAAATATTAAGATAGAACCCAACACCCTAATACTGGGTGATTTTAACTACCCTGCCATTAACTGGGAAAACTACTCCTGTCCCAACACCTTTGCGCAACGGTTCTTGGAATTCATAAATTCCAACATCCTGGATCAACTAATCCATAGTCCCACCAGGGGCTCCAATATCCTAGACCTGGTCATTAACAACATGGGAAATCAATGCTCCATACCTATGGTCACCCCCTCGTTAGTCAGGTCTGACCATAAGCTAATCACCCTTAACATCCACATCCCACCCCCAGCCCCCAGTAAAGAAACCACCATTAAAAACTTCTCAAAAGCCAACTTCATGCTACTCAAGTCAGAAGTGACAAACTTCATGACACCCATGCAGACGGGAACTGAAAGTTCAACTGCTGAATCCTACACTAAGGCACTGTACGAGCACATCCACTCATGCATGAATTGTGCCATCCCAAATAGAACCAAAATGCTCTCATCCAAAAAAAGGAAGCCAATCTGGTGGTCCCCTGCCATAAACAAACTTTACAACAAAAGGAAGAAACTTTTGCAGAAAAGAGGAAAATCCCAGGATGCAAAAAACTCCCTTACTAGCCTTAGTAAGAAACTGAGATGCCTCATAAAATCCTCCAAAGCTAGTTACAAAAATAATTGCCAAAGATTCCAAAGACAACCACAAAGCATTCTATAACTATGTCAAGAATCTAAATGGCAATGCTCAGATCTGCTCTGAGCTAAAACAGAATGGCATTAAATATACTGATCCGAAGGATATTGCCAATATCCTGTCAGATCGATTCAGTGCCAACTTCACCCCCCTCTCACCCCCTAAATGGCCCATCTCAATACTGGAAGATTTATTTATTATTTATTTATTTTATTTTACATTTGTTAACCGGGAGAGTCCGACTGGATACATGTCCATTTTCAGCGGAGGCCCGGGGAGAAAAGCTCCAAGTACATAACAGACATATGAACATTGTTAATGCAAAAAAAGGAAGATAGTTGAGTTCTAAATACAATATAAAGATACATCACATCTTGGGGAAAAAAAAAACACAACAGCAGCATATAAAAAAAAAACATAGGTCAAGATTGCCAAATTCCAGTAATAATGGCCACACCGGTACAAAACGCACTCTCTAAAGCCAAGAATACAGCATCCATGGGACCAGATGACATCCCGGGCTGTGTACTACATGAACTACAATATGAACTGGCACCTCACCCAAGTGTCATGTTTAATCATAGTCTCACCTCAGGTTTCGTGCCCATTGAGTGACACAGAGCTACAGTTATCCCAATCCACAAGGGGGGGATCCACCTTGGATCCCGGAAACTACCGTCCCATCAGTCTGACAAGCCTTATCTGCAAGGCCATGGAACGTATTATCATGGAACTTATAAACAAAGACACTGGCAACCTTCAAACACTGGACCCCACCCAGTTTGGGTTTGTGAAGGGCCGATCTTGTCTCCTGAACCTGATTGACTTCTTTGAATTGGTCTCCAGAGCCATGGACAAGGGTAAGATGGTCCACAAAGCCTATCTAGACCTTGCCAAGGCCTTTGACACCATCCCCCACTCTGGAATCGTAGATAAACTTACAAGTTGGGCATTAATCCCTATGTCACCCAATGGGTTGCTAAATGGCTTACTGATAGAACCCACACTGTAAAAGTAGCCGACTCCAAATCCAGCTCCAGACAAGTGACAAGTGGAGTACCTCAGGGTTCAGTCCTGGGGCCGCTCTTGTTTGGCATCTACTTCTCTGAAGTACAGGTCAACACTAAGGGACTCTGGCTAACAAAGTTTGCAGATGACTGCAAACTGGGAGCCATTATTGAATCCCCAAATGATGTGGATACTCTACAAAAGGGCCTTACAGAAACAGATGCTTGGTGCCAGAGCCATGGGCTCAAGCTCAATGCCAAGAAATGTATTGTTATCCCCTTTGGGAAAAAACATGTATCCATGAATTACCATATAGGTGGCGGTACACTAAACACAGAAAGTGTGATAAGAGACTTAGGGACACAGGTGGACAGTGGTCTCACCTTCGATAACCACATCGCCACAACAGTCAGGAAATCCTTCTGTGGCACACCTCATCACAAAGGGCTTTTCATCCAGAAAAAAGGAGGTCATTGTCCCACTGTACTCATCCCTCATTAGACCCATTATAGAATACAACACCCCATTTGGTATGTACCTCTCAAGACATCTGCAACAACTGGAAAGGCCTCAGAAATACCTCACTAAAAGAATCACAGGCCTAAAGCAGATGCCCTACGCTGACCGCCTTAAAAAACTCCAGCTATACTCTGTCGCATATCGTCTACTCAAGAGGCGATCTCTGCTTAACATACAAGGCCATGTCAAACCCAGAGCTGTTGGACATGCTACACAAAGAAATCCCAATCCCTCAGAGTTACACGCTCCAGGGATCTAAACCTTGTCATCACAATAAACAAAACATGCTGGAGGGATAGGTTCCTGACCCAGAGACTCCCCAGACTCTGGAATAGATTGCCCATACATGTCAAGCAGAGTGCCTCTTTGGACCTCTTCAAGAGGAACCTTGACGATTGGATGGGAGAAAGGAAATTCACCCCAGGGATCACGTCAGTCGCCCTGCTAGACAGGGGCCCAGGAAAATAAATAATGTGGGAAGAAATAGCCAGGGAATTGTTATGGCTAGGCTTGTATAGGCCCTAGGGCTGATAGCCTAGTACCAACCTATGAACCAACCTATAAACCTATGAAAGCAAAAGCACTACCAGCAAAGGTAGGAGAGATACACTACAGTAAAAAGAAAACAGGAATAGAAGACTCAACTACAAAATTTAAGAACAAGAGGCTAGTAGAAGGGATACAAGGTAAAGCGAAATGGGTAGGATAAAATGACTTAGAAAAATCTGAAAAGAACAATAAATTTTCACTTAGCTGCAGGAGAGTTCGGATGATGCATCTTTACTAGAAGAGCGGTAAATGAGATCTGTTGTAATTTAGGGAGAGGTGTTTTGGGTATGCACTTGGCTCAGGAGTTTTTGGTTCACACGAGCTGTGCTAACGGCTGAGCCGGTTGAGACTCTGAACCAGAGTCCCTTGGGTTAAGGATAAATGAAGACTGACAATATTGGATAACACTATCTTTGTTTTCTGAGCTATTTTTAACACCTCAAAATCAGTCTGACTGCTTACAGAATTTTACTGCATTTTCTGAAAAAAGGCTGCCAATGGGGCTTGACATATGATCTTGCTTTTTTCAAGCCTTTCTCCTTCTATAATCCATTCGAAGACTGCTTTACAGAAGTCATGCTGGACAAAGAAATAGTGTTTTCCCATTGCATTGACAGAAAATGGGATGTCAGTCACTGTCATCTTGTATACCTTCTGAAATAGGACTGCTTATTTTATTTCTTGAATGGTCCCCACTTGTGTGAGTCTCAGAGCTTGTTTTAAAGTTACTAAGGAGGGATTACAGCTGCAATCAAAAAGTAGCTAAACTGCAGGCCTTTCTTCAAAGTATCTTTTTGCATTCCAAGATAAATTGGCAGTCCCCTCTCCCCACACTTTGGTAAATGGGTTCATACTTTACAAGTATTTTCTGACTTCTCAGAGACGTCTTTGATGCTACATTTAAGTCCTCTTAAAATAGGAATATAAAAAACATTTCAATTTTAAAGCTTTATGGTGCTTATGTAAATTTGTCAAGAGAGGAGACCACCACCTTTGAACCACTGACTGATCCAGTTGCCCTGTTTTGCTATGAAAGGCATGGCTACACATTGGAAGCAGCTGTGAATTCGCGTAAGTTCCCTTCCTCTCTGGAATAGAGAGGAGGAAAACAGTTTTGCTGTCTTTTTACAGCAGCTGTGCTCCTGACATCAGCAGAACTAACTACCTGTATAAGATTGTCAGCCGCACCTGATGACAAATTTCTCTGTCTGTGGCATGTCCTGCAGGTGAAGACACATTCCTCTGCAAATTATGCGGGAAGTTAAGTTTTAAAAAAAATGGGTGTTCTTTCTCTTCCACTGATGGGTTATCGGTTCCGTCCGCAGAACCGAGCTGGCCTCATACCAAGCTTGCATCAGCCAAAACCTCTTGAGCCAAGATCCTACCCAGAATGCTCTGCTCCCTGTTATCTCAGATCGAGTTTGCAAGTTGATAGACAAAGTAGAGGCTACCTCTGGTCAAAACAGACTGACAATGATGGAAAAAGGAGCATATGAGATCAACCAGGGACCTCCGGAGGGGGAGAAGGGTGGGGAGTAATGAATGAATAAAGATCAGCAACACAGATGGAACGTTAAGGGAAGGCATAACTTCTTTATCTGATGATGTTAATCTTCGTTCATTCCTTACTGATGGGACAGAGTCCCCAGCTACCTGTATCCCTGGGTGGTCCTTATGGGCATTCCTGAGCCCCACAGAACCAAATGAAGCTCTTCTTCCTGAGGCCAAATCCAATTTGTAATGGAGGATAAAAAATAAGTTATGTACTCACCATAACGTTCCAGGTTTGTAGCCCATCTCACCCTTCATTCTTACATATGGGTTCAGAGCCGATACTCTGCTCCGACTCTGCCTATTTACAAGCTGTAAGTCTTCTAGTTGGCTCACGGCTAGGTAGGTATACCATGGTGCATCAGTACAATCCCCAGATCTTGTTTGCTGCTAACTAGGAGAGAGAGCAACAAATATACAAAAGAAGCCAATACTAAAAGGACTCCATAAAAAGAGAATATTTTTTGTCTCCAGGAACTTCCAGGCTGGGGGTAGGAGGATGGGTTCGTAAAAATGAAGGGTGAGATAGACTACAAACATGGAACGTTATGATGAGTACATAACTTCTTTTATGTTTTCCAGTCCTATCTCACCTTCATTCTTACATGTGGGACAGCGTCCCTAGCGCATTATTCAAGTCAAGTCAAAATTTATTTATATAGCACCTTACAGACAAAAATGCCACTAAAGTGCTTTACAAAACAATAATCAAAAGCAATAAATAACATATAACATAAAAATTAACTAAAAAATAACAAATAACATAAAACAAAACATTAAAAATCATTTCACCTCATTAAAGGCCAATTCATAAAAATAAGTTTTAAGATTTTGCTTAAAAGTTGTCACAGAAGAAGACTGCCGAATGTATAATGGGAGCTCATTCCAAAGTTTTGGAGCTGCGACAGAAAAAGCTCCATCACCCCTCATCTTTAGTCGTGCCCGGGGAACCACAAGTAGGGACAGATCTTCTGACCGAAGTGTCCATTTGGGAACATAAGCATGGAGCATATCTGCCAAATATACTGGCGCTAAACCATTTAAAGCTTTAAAGGCCAATAAGATTTTAAAATGAACCCTGAAAAAAACAGGTAACCAATGCAATGCCACCAATACAGGCATTACATGGTCAAACTTTCGTTTGCCCTCCAAGAATTTCCCAGCAGCATTTTGAACAAGCTGCAAACGGGCTAAAGCACCTTGACTCACTCCAAATGGAATAGAATTACAATAATCAAGGCGTGAAGTTATAAATGCATGTACAACTTCCAAATCACCTTTAGACAAAAATGGTTTTACCTTAGCCAAGCGCCTTAATTGATAAAAAGAGGATGACACCACCCCGTTTATATGTCCCCTAAAACAAAGATCTTTATCCATCTCCACTCCCAGATTTACAACAGAATCCTTCAGATAAGAAGTTAATACACCACAGTTCACCATAGAAAAATCAGCATGACGACTTGGACTAAAAAGTACTACTTTTCTGTCTTCCCTTCATTCAAACTCAAGAAATTTTCTGCCATCCATAACTTAACCCCACACAAACAATCCAACACCATTGAAATTGAGCAACCATCAGCCTCATCCAGAGGTAAATACAATTGACAATCAGCATATAAATGAAAATCAATACCATATTTATGCATTATATCGCCCAAAGGCAAAATATACACAGAAAACAATAAAGGTCCCAATATTGAACCCTGCGGAACATCCCAAGGAAGATGAACAAAATTAGATGTAAACCCGCCCATCTGAACACACACCATTCTATCTAGCAGGTAAGATCGAAACCAGTTTAAAGCCAAACCTGTAATACCCACATAATGCTCAAGACACAGCAATATTTCATGATCTACTGTATCAAAAGCAGCTGTTAAATCTAACAAAACAAGCAGCACAAATTTTCCACTATCAGTGATAAGAAAAACATCATTTAAAACCTTTAGCAAAGCTGTCTCAGTACTATGCATAGGTTTAAAACCAGATTGAAAATTTTCCAAAAAATTATTTTTATTCAGGAAATCTAACAATTGGCCATAGACACACCTCTCCATCACTTTACTTAAAAAAGGAAGCTTAGAGATTGGCCTAAAATTAAACAATACAGATGCATCAAGCCCAGGTTTCTTTAATAGTGGATGAATGATTGCTCTTTTAAAGTCAGCAGGCACAACCCCGGAAACCAAACTGGTATTTCCAACAAAACCAAAGCTACTGTTGGAAACACATCCATTATTCTTGGGTGGCTCAAGGAAAAATACTCCTGATTACCGTGGAACCAAATGAAGCTCTACCCCTGAAGGTTAAATCCAATTTGTAATGAGTAATAAAAGTGTGAGGGGTAGCCAAAGTAGCTGCTGCACAATTACTACCAAGTGGGACCCTGGCTTGAAAGGCTGCAGAGGTAGACATCTGGTAGAATGAGCCTTGATTTTAAAGGGTAAAGGTCTACCCTCAGAATTGCAAACATGAGCTATACAGCTAGAAATCCAATTAGTGTGTGTTAAGTGTGGTAAGCCTGACCTGGATTTGGAGAAGAAATGAATAATTGATCTGATTTCCTTAGTCAGATGCAAAAGAAAACGTAACTGTCTATGTACATCCAGCTGCGTTGGAAAGAACACCGGAAGTTCTATGGATTTATTCAAGGTGGCATGGGAATAGACCTTGGGAACAAAGTTGGGATTAGTACGAAGGGACACCCTGTCTTTGTGAAAAATCAGATAAGGGTTTTTTTTTTACAGACAATGCTTGCAACTGACACCCATCTGGCCGACGTGATAGCCACCAGAAACAAAGTCTTCCAAGACTGGAATTTGAGAGGATGAATGAGAAGGCTCAAAGGAAGGAGAAATTAATTTGGATAACACAATTTAAATCCCATGAGGCAACAGGTTCTTGAAAGGGGGCTCTTAAAGTGGCACCTTTAAAGAAAGTTTTGCACAGCTTATGTGACATCAGGTTAGAATCTTGAAAACCTAGATGAAAATTTGAAATCGTTGCCAATTGAACTCTGATAGTGGCAGCCGCAGATCCCTAGTTAAAAAGCTCAGACATTCATTTTCTCCATCCAGATAGAGAATCTTCTCCATTTACTGGAATATAGTCTCCTAGTTGAAGGTTTATGAGAAGATGTAAGGATACGAGTCACAGAGGGTGAGAAGTCGTGAAGCCTGACTAGGGATGGAACTGGAGCAGCCACGCTGACAAATTGAGGATGAGTAAGGAATGATGAAGCAAACCTGACATGAGTCAACAGGTCTGGAACTGGGTCCTGAATCAAAGGATCATCTAGAAGAGGCCAGAGGAAGGGGAAACAAACCTGACGAGGCCAGTAAGGAGCAATGAGGATAAGTTCGCTTCCCAGCCGTTTCGCTTTCTAAAGAACCTTGGGAATGAGAGGAAAGGGAGGAAAAGCATAGGAGACCCAGGGGCCAATCGTGAACAAGTGCGTCTCTCGGTGACTCCCACGGAGGGGGTGGGGTATGAGAGAGAGAAGTAGCTGCTGCATTTGTCATTGATTGGACTGGCAAAAAGGTCGCAGCAAGGCTGTCCCCATCTGCGGAAAATCTGTTCCGCTGTTTCCCATTTCAGAAACCACTCGTGAGGCAACAGGATTGCCCGGCTCAGCTTGTCGGCTAACATGTTGGTTGTCCCTGGAATGTGCATTGCCACCAGAAAAAGCTGGGAAGATATCGCCCATTTCCAAACTCACATGGCCTTTCGACAGAGTGGGTAAGTTTTGGTTATGCCCGGTTTGTTGATACACCATACTACCAACATGTCTGATTGCAATAGTCCCCAGAGGCAGAAGGTCGTGGAGTGCTTGGTATTGCAATAGTCCCCAGAGGCAGAAGGTCGTGGCATGCTTGCAACGCCAGGAGCACCACCCTCATCTCTAGAACGTTGATATGCAGGTCAGCTCGTGAACTTGCCATGTGCCTTGGACAGTCCTGCTGAGATAATTGCCCCCGCCCTGTGAGGCATCCGTGGTCACAATGGCAACGGGTTGGTAAGGAACAAATGAAGTGCCCGTGGTTAGCAGATTGAGAAGTGTCCACCAAAGGAGGTCCCTCTTGCAAGATTGTCAGCAGAACGTGATGAGATAATGGTAGGTGCTGAAAGGACCATTGGGACGATAGGAGCCACTGAAGAATTCTCATGTGTAGCCTGGCTAGTGGCACTAGTAATATGGTGGAAGCCATGGTCTCTAGAAGCTGCAGAATAGTCTTGGCTTTGACCTTTCGTAAGGGGAGAAGACGCCGGATTTGAAGAACCAGATTCTGTGCCCTTTCGGCAGGAAGACGAGCCAACATGTCTACTCTATCTCTGTGCCTATAAAAATTACAGATTGAGAGGGCAATAAGGCAGATTTTCCCCAATTTATACAAATTCCCAGCTGGGCACAAAGCTGGATAGTAGCATCCCTGGTCTGAAGAAGTAGATGCCAGTGGGGGGGGTGGGGTCAAGAGCCAGTTGTCCAGATATGGAAAAACCTGGAATCCTTGACGTCTCAGGTGAGCTGTCACTACTGCCATACATTTGGTGAACACCCTGGGGGCTGTGGTGAGATCAAAGGGCAGAACACAAAACTGGCAATGACTGGCTCCCAGACGGAAGCGTAGAGGACTCCTCGACAGCCGGAAGCGTAGATGACTCCTCGACACCCTGTCCATTTTTATGTGGTAGTAGGCATCTTGGAGATCTATGGAGAACATCCAATTGTCTTTCCCTAATAACGGGAGTATAGACTGCAGTGTCACCATCCAGAACTTGCCCTTTTTTACTGATTTGTTCAATCTGCTGAGGTCCAGAATGGGCCTCCAGTCCCCTGTACGTTTTGGCACCAAAACGAATTTGGAGTAAGTTCTGGATCCTATCTTGTCTGCTGGGATGGTTTGGATGACTCTTTACAGCAACTTGTTGACCTCCACAGTTGCCTGATCCCTGTGATTGGGTCGAACATCCGGGATCCTCTTGGGAATAAAGGATGGAAGAGAAAAGGGTATGACATAACGTCTGGTAATTCTTTGTACTCACTTGTCTTGAGTGATACTCAGCCAGGCTTCTGGAAACAAAGAAATGCAACCCCCAACCCGCCCCAGAGAAGCAGTCAGGCCCCACATCAGGAGCGCTGGAAAGGCCGGCCCCGAAAGGAATCACGACCTCCCTGGTTTCGCGGCCATTGCCTCTAGGGTGACATCTACCACTTCCTCCTGTGAAAGCGTGGCAAAGTAAGCAGGTCTCCTGTAAATGGATGGCCCCAAACAGTAAATGTAGTTAGTTACTGTGCCATCCGTTATGGACATCTTCTGTGAGCATTTAATACATTTCTTAAAGCCAGATGTCTTATGATCCTTACTCTCTTTAGACATTCTCAGAGATCAGAGATGAGCACACACACACACACACACACACACACACACACACACACACACACAAAGGAGGAGAGGGAGGACTAGGTCCTCTAATTTAAATGGGCCTAGCCCTGCAGGAAAGAGATAGACACCAAGAGGACTAGGTCCTCTAACTTAAACAGGCCTAGCCTGGGCAGGAAGGGAAACGGAGAAACTAGGTCTTCTAACTAAAGCAAACCTAGAAAGTTACAATAAGCGGAGAATTTCACACACTCTAAAAAGAATATTAACAGTAACCAATGAAACAAGCTGGGATCTGCAAAAAACTCAAACTTATGACTAAGGAATAACAGAACATAGTTCTGTTAATAATTCAACAAGTGGAAAACCGCCAAAAACCTGACTTTGCTTACTAACAACACAGTCTAACAGAGCGCAAAAGGCGCCTACAAATACTAAGTCTAATAATAAACAAAAACCAGCACAAAGGACACCAATGCTAAAAAGTCAAACAGTCAGACAAAAGTCAGACACTGGATCCTACCCAATTTGGCTTTGTCAAGGGCAGATCCTGCCTCTTGAACTTGGTCGACTTTTTCGAAACAGTCACTAAGGCCATTGATGAGGGTAAGGCAGTTCACACAGCCTACCTTGACCTAGCAAAAGCGTTCGACACAATACCCCACTCGGGCATCATAGAAAAGCTCACCAGCTTACATGTAAACCCATATGTCACAAGATGGGTTGCAAACTGGCTCAAGGACAGAACACACAGGGTTAGAGTTGCTGGTGCCATGTCAGACTCTAAGCCAGTCACGAGCGGTGTCCCACAGGGCTCAGTCCTGGGCCCCCTCTTGTTCGGCATTTATTTTTCTGAAGTGCAGGCAAACATAGGGGGATTGTGGCTGACAAAATTTGCAGATGACTGCAAACTGGGCACCATAATTGACACTCCATCAGACACAGACATCCTCCAGAGAGGTCTCATAGAAATGGATAACTGGTGCCAGAGCCATGGCCTTAAGCTAAATGCCAAAAAATGTATAGTCATACCCTTTGGGAAAAACAAGGTAACCCTAATTACCACATAGGTGGTAATCCATTAAACACAGAAGAAGTTATCAGGGACCTGGGGACCCAAGTTGACAGTAACCTCTCTTTGACACTCACATTGCCAAAGTGGTTAGGAAGACCTTCTACATTGCCCACCTGATCATGAAGGGATTCACATCCAGATCAGGAGAGGTCATTGTACCCCTGTACTCTTCACTTATCAGACCAATGATTGAGTACAACGCCCCATTCGGAATGTACCTTACCCGACACCTGCAGCAGTTGGAAAGACCCCAAAAGTTCCTCACCAAAAGGATAAAGGGGCTCAAACATATGTCATATGATGCCCGACTGAAGAAACTCCAGCTCTATTCAGTCGCATACCGTCTGCTCAGAGGTGATCTGTGCCTGACATACAAGGCCATGTCCAACCCGGAATTAATGGACATGCTCCACCTCAAAAAATCCAAATCCACCAGAGCCACAAGAGCAAGAGACTTAAACCTCAACACGGATATAAATAGGACGTGCTGGAGGGAGAGATTCATCACCCAGAGACTCCCTACACTATGGAACAGAATCGCAGTCCATGTGAGGCAGAGCCCCTCACTGACTCTGTTCAAGAGAAATCTTGACGAGTGGATGGGAGATCGTAGGTTTACCCCGGGAATCATCTCTATCACTGCTGGACAGAGGCACAGCAAACTAATGGGTATAGTATTGTCATCCTAAGGGGTGGTGAAAGCCACACACACTCTGGCTAGGCTTATAAATGCCCTAGGGCAGATAGCCTAGTATGAACCTATGAACCTATAAAAGGCCAAAAGGGCAAGATTGCACCAAATGGCACAAGTATAAAGGATAAGTATTCTAATAGCAAACTACACTGTGACAAACAATAATACAGTAACAGTTTTTCTATTTTAAACTAAAACAGTCCCAAAATTTTTAAAAAGTTTAAGTAAATGCAACACTAAGCCAGAGCCAAAGAGAAGCACAACCAAACTCGTCGATGTGGCAAACAAGATCTGCGGATTGTACTGGTGCACCATGGGATACCTAGCCACAAGCCAACTAAAATGCTTCCAACTTGTAAATCGGCTCCGAACCCATATGCAAGAATGAAGGTGAGACAGGACTACAGAACATGTATGGGATTTGGCCCAAGTCGCAGCTGAGCAAATATCATTGAGGGAAGCCCTAGCATGGAAAGCTGCTGAAGTTCCCATAGACCTTGTAGAATGTGCTTTCACTCTGAGGCAAGGTGATAAAAAGGTAATACATTTTCTCAACCATGACGCTGATGTAACTTGACAGGATGACCTAGTCTTGATCCAGAAAAAGCCAGAAATAGTTGGTCTGATTTACGGGTAGAGTTTGTTCTGTCCAGATATAAACGTATCTGCCTGTGAACATCTAGGGAGTGCAGGCAATACTCTCCCTTGTTAGAATGATTAGGAAAAAAATACTAAGAGGTCAACAGACTGGTTGATAGACCGCTCTGACACCGCTTTCGGTAAAAAGGAAGAATTAGTTCTCAGTGATCATCTATCCTTATGGAAAATAAAAGCAGGATCCAAAATGAAGTTCCACAGCAAGCTTTATTAACTTAAGCGCTTTCGTGGGCCTTAAGTCTCAGACTTAATCAGAAACACTTAAAGTGAATTATTTGCACACTTAAATATCTTCATTGATAGTCGCATGGTGCTGAAAACCACACCTCCCATTTGATTGCACAATTAATTCATGAAAAACAGTGCTTCAGAGTTAACTCTGCACACTTTTATAACTATACATTAATACATAATCATAAAATAGATGTGTTAAATACATTTACATCAACTGATGTTTGAATAAGTTCAAAACAAAATATAAATGCCACAGTAAATGTATGAACATTTAAATAAATAAAATTGTAGCATTGACCTTATCAATCCAAACATACCATAAATACCCAACTACGTCAACTAGTTTAAGTTATCAAAAGAAGCCGTTAAATAATGCAATATAAATCTACTAAAATATTCATAACCTTTGTTAAATATGAAATTCTGATTTTAGTTTTAAATAACTAGTAATAGACAAGGTCTCATTAAGACCTGGAGGACTAGTAGCATTAACACAGAGTTGCCAAACCAACTCCCTATATTCCAACCATATGTCTTTGGGCCCACCCCTCATATATTTATCAATAACTTGCTCCAAACTTGAAAATCTGAAATAGTGGCCACTATGCTCAAAGACATGTCTAGCTAGGGCACTGGACAAATTAACCTTACGTATATCGTAGGTATGTTGGTAAAACTGTTTATTAAATGCATTTTTTGTTTTTCCAATATAAAACATACTACAATGTTGTCACCCCCCCCCCCACCAGAAAAAAATCACTTAAGAGGCAAGGGGTGAGGATAGCAAGAATGGTCAGTGACTTCAAACAATTTATTGATGAAATGGATACTCTCAAATTCATGTTGATCAGGAGAGGTTACCCTGAAGTCTTTATTGACCCTATTTTGCAGGAAGTTATTAATAAAAGAACTGATGGGTATTTTGTTCCCTTACTGGGCATTAATGTGTCAAACACAACCACCACACACACTTTTGATGGTGGTTTTGGTAACCTGAACATGGGGGTCACTGATAAAGGTTTCAACAGGGCTTTGATTTTGACATTCAGTCCTGTTTTTAGTGAAATAAAATATATCATTAATAACAACTGGTGCATACTAACTGACATGAAAGAAAGTAAAGTGGAAATGGGATAGAGCCCATTGGTAATCTATAAAAGAAATTCAAACATGTTGGAAAGGAATGCACAAAAAGGGGGGGGGGTGGTATGAGAAGATGTGGACACTGCCCTCAATGTTGCCATATTTTTTAAACAAATGTGCATATCGTAAAACCTACACAAAGGATGAATTGCATGACAAAATGTTTGATATATATAGCCATTTGCCAACATTGTAGTATGTTTTACATTGGAAAAACAAAAAATGCATTTAATAAACGGATTAACCAACATACCTACGATATACATAAGGTTAATTTGTCCAGTGCCCTAGCTAGACATGTCTTTGCGCATAGTGGCCACTGTTTCAGATTTTCAGGTTTGGAGCAAGTTATTGATAAAGATACGAGGGGTGGGCCCAAAGACATATGGTTGGAATATAGGGAGTTGGTTTGGCAACTCCGTGTTAATGCTACTAGTCCTCCAGGTCTTAATGAGACTGTCTATTACTAGTTATTTAAAACTAAAATCAGAATTTCATATTTAACAAAGGGTATGAAAATTTTAGTAGCTTTATATTGCATTATTTAACGACTTGTTTTGATAAACTAGTTGACTTGGGTATTTATTTATGGTATGTTTGGATTGATAAGGTCAATGCTACAATTTTATTTTATTTATTCAAATGTTCATACATTTATGGTGGCATTTATATTTTGTTTTGAACCTTATTCAAACATTAGTTGCTGTAAATGTATTTAACACCTATTTTATGATAATTATTAATGTACAGTTATAAGAGTTTTGTATAGAGTTAACTCTGAAGCACTGTTTTTCATGAATTGTGCAATTAAATGGAGGCGTAGTTTTCAGCACCATGTGACTATCAATGAAGATATTTAAGTGTGCAAATAATTCACTAATTGTTTCTGATTATGTCTGAGACTTAAGGCCGACGAAAGCGCTTAAATTAATAAAGCTTGCTGTGGAACTTCGTTTTGGATCCTGCTTCTGTTTTTGATATTGGTTTTGCAGTGTGTTTGATATCTTATGGAAAATAAGGTAGGGACGTTTGATGCACAAGGCTTGAAGTTCTGACAGATGTCTGGCCGATGTGATTGCAACTAGAAATGAAGTTTTCCAAGAGAGGTACTTTAAATCACATGAAGACGCAGGTTCAAAGGGGGGAGCTGTTAGGGCTTGTAGAGTCAAGGCCAAATCCCAAGCTTGTACTGGTTCTCTAAAGGGTGGTTTTAGGTGGAAAATGCCCTTCAAGAAAGTCTTACAGAGGCTGTGTGACATGCGAATAGTAGAGGCTGACACCCCAGATTGAAAAAGATCTAATAAGTAATCTAATACCACCGAAACTGGGGCTGACAAGGGGTCTAATTGTTTGTTCACTGCCCATAATGTAAACCTTTTCCATTTGCTGTGATAGATTAGTCTGGTGGATGATTTATGAGATGCAATGAGAATATTGCGCATCGGGGAGGAGAGATTATCCTGCCCTGGCAATCACTGGAAGTGGAGAAACCAAGCTGTCAGCTTCAGGTTTGTTAGATTGGGGTGAGTCAGACCCTGTGGATGGGAGATCAATGTTGGGGGATGGATTGAAAATCCATGGTCGATCTAGCAGGTGAGGCCAGAGGAAGGGAATGAAACTGGAGGCCAATATGGTGCAATTAAGATCACCGATCTTCAACTGACATGCTTTCTTCAGAAACTGGGAGAGGAGGGGTAGAGGAGGATAAACAAAGCAGACCAGAGGGCCAAGCGTGGACTAGAGCATCTCTCAGTGACTGCCCTGGAAGGGGGGGGGGGGGGTCAGGGCAAAATAGTTGCTGCACTTGTAGTTGATTGGGGAGGTGAATAGATCGCAGCAAGGCTGCCCCAGTGGTTGAAAATTTCTGCCATTACAGGATTGAGAGACCACTCATGAGGTTGTAGAATGCACCTGCTCAATTTGTCCGCTATCACATTGGAGCTCCCAGGAATGTGTATAGCAATTAGAAAGCGGTTGGAAGCTATCGCCCATTGTTATATTCTCAAGGCCTCTCAGCATAACTGATCAGATCTGGTGCCCCCTTGCTTGTTGATGTACCAGACTACTGACATGTCTGATTGGATCGCAATAGCCCCCGACAGAATGATAGAGTGGAATGCTTGCAATGCTAATAGCACTGCCCTCAATTCCAGGACACACATGCAAATGGGTCTCTGTCTCTGACCAGGTGTCTTGGACAGAGCTTCCCTGACATAGCCCCCCCCCCCCCATCAGGGAGGCATCCGTGGTCACCATGGATTTTGGCTGATGGGGGCTGAAGGGGCGTGACCGTTGGGGATTTTGAGGTGACCAGAGCAAATCTTGCTTTTTTCTCCGAGTTACACTTATCTGAAAAGACAAAGGATGTTGTAGAGGGTACCACTGAGTGAGAAAGTAGCCAAAGAAGAAGTCTCATGTGGAATCTGGCCAGAGGAACAATGGTGATAGAGGCTGCCATCAACCCCAAGAGTTGGAGTATGGACCAAGCAGAGGATTTGCGGTGACAGATTAGTGGCTGAACCTGTTGTCTTATTTTTTGAAGTCCGTGATCTGGAAGAGATGCTTGCGCAATTCCTTGTGTCAAACAGAACTCGATGAATTCTAAGAACTGTGCCAGGGTTGTGTCGGACTTCTCCCAGTTTATAGTGATTCCCAGGTACTGAACTGTGAGAAGAGTGTAGTCTAGGGCTTCTTCCAGTAGATGCTTGGTGGGTGCGGTAAGGAGCCAGTCGTCTAGGTATGGAAACGCCTGGAGTCATTGAAGTCGCAGGTGAGCAAAAACCACTGCCATGCACTTGAACACTCTGGGGGCTGTAGAGAGACTGAAGGGCAGTGTTCAAAATTTGTGGAAGTAGAGGTACCTTCTTGAGCATTTGTCCATTTTTATATGGTAATACTCATCTTGAAGATCTACAGAGCACATCCAATCATCTTCTTCCAGAAGAGGAAGGATAGACCGAACAGTGATCATCCAGAATTTCTCTGTTTTTACAAATTTTAGTGTGCTGAGATCCAGAAATGGTCTCCAGTCTCCTGTCTAATTTGGCACTAAAAAGAACCTTGAATAAAAACAGGATCCTATTTGGTCTGGGGGGACCATTTGGATGACATTTTTTTGTAGTAGCTTTCGGATTTCGTGTGCTGCTGCTTCCCTTTAACTGGGTGGGACGTCGGGCAAGTCTCTGGGTGAGGTGGGACAGAGATGGAAAGGAATGCGGTAGCCTCTGGATATTACCCGTTGAACCCAAGAATCGGTTGTTATGGTTCGCCAGGCAGTGGGGTACAAGGAAAAATAACCCCCAACTGCTTCCAGAGGTGAGCAGTCGGGCAACACTTCAGGAGCATTGGTAGGGTTGCCCAGAGAAAGAATCACTGGAACTCTGGTTTCATGGACCTCCCCTGCCCTGAAAGGGGCATCTTCCATTAAAGTTTCCACCTCTGCCACTAGGGGAGAACTCGGCATGTGCATCATGGAAAGAGCCCTGTGATTTTCTGTGCCACATCTTCCCACTCCTCTGATTTCTGAAGTAGACTCATTGAGGGGTGGAGTGTCAGACACCAATGCCAGGACAGGGTCTTGTCATCTTGTTTGCACCTTGCCGGCGTATCTAACCTTAGGGCCAAATAATGAAGCGGCCTCGATAGGAGAGTTCATGAAGGAAGTCTTAAAGGAGTCTGCAAAGGCGCATCTAGGCATGACATCTCTTGATTATACCTGCGCCTGCCGTTCTAGCCACTCCTTCCATTGGGTGTGAAATACGGCATATGTAAGAATTGGATATCCATTCTAGGGTCACTATCTGAGAAGCTAAGTTGTTACGCACCTCAGAAACAGCTCCTGCCAAGATTTCAGAGAGTTGGTTGATAAGGTTCCCTCCGGAGCCTTGTGATGTGTGCCAAGTAGTTCAAGGACCTTACAGCAAGGATCGATGAAGCAAACACAAGCTTCCCTAGTCTATCACCTGGGACTCCTTGTTGGGCAGATTGACAGTCTGGCTCTCTTCTGCCAAGTCTTTTTTGGTTGCAGCCACCACCATGGCATCTACTGTAAGACCTTTTAACCAATGGGGATGGTTCAGCAGGGGGATATAAAATCTTGTCATGCCTCCGAGGTATAGCTTCCAAGGTGTCAGGAGCTTTTCCATGCACGCTGGATGATGAGCTGGCCAAGCTCATTGGCCGGTGGGGTAACCCAGGAGGTAGGAGGCTGGGCACGAAAGACCTACAGAAATACGGATTCCTCTGAGGAAAGGTTGGAGGACTTCCAGTCGCCCCTCTGCCTAAGGATCTGAAGGATGTCCCCAAAGGACACCTCATGACAGGGTGACTGTGGGGACCCTTCCCAGTCATCAAAGTCCGTATCTTTAGTCAAAGACTCCTTAGTGGAGTCCATGTGCTTCTTGCATGAAGCCTTGCAAGGGACTTCCTCAGTGGGGAGCTCTGAGGAAGATTGCAACAAAGAGCGGATCACCTGAGGGGGAGAATTGTGCCGGGGTCCAGTGGTTGTGGCTTGCGACAGTTGCGGCACGGGGGGGGGGGGGGGCACTCAGACAGGGAGGTTTTGCCAGTGGAGGCAAGTGCCCTCTCCATAACCTGAAAGGTTGAACCGCCCAAAAAGGGATGGGAGCCCGAAACTTGAGCACAACAACCTCGGAACTGGGGTCACACCCTGCTCCAATGAGCCAACCCCCAGACCAGGAGTCTCAAGAGGACAGCGGAGCATGAGGGGAGGAGGATTCCTGGAGGGTGCCATAGAAAAGATTGGCATGGAACCAAGAATGCTTACCACCATGGCACAGCCACGAGCCTGAGAAGAGCCCGGTGCCAAGTGCACAGAGGGCCACAAGGATGACTCCAGCTCCAAAGTGAAGTCCACTGTTGGTGTCGAAAGAAGGGAAGCTGCTGTCTGAGGAAGGGGTTTCGATGCTTCCCTGGAAGTCGAAGGAGGAGTGCAAGTTGGAGTCTGTGGAGAAATACGGTCACCTGGAAGAGGGAATGCAGCTTTAGATGGTTGAGAGAGAGACCCCTGGCCACAAGCAACTGGTTGACAAGCCGCAACATTCCTGTTCTGAGGCGCTCCTGGTCAGTCTCATAAAGAGACCTGAAGGAGACTCTGGCATGTCTAAAAAGGGGCTATACTGGCTTCGCACAAATGGATCCAAGGAAGGAGAGTACTTAGTTCTTGCAAGTTTGTGTGGTGCAGAGCCCAGAACAGAGGGTGTCTGCACCGAGGAGAATGGCGAAATTATCTGCGTCGACAAAGGCAGAACGCCATAGGTGTTGAAGGCATCTGCACCATAAAGGGCGGTGTGGCAAATGTCTGCACCAATGAATACGATGCCGTCGAGGAAGGTGTCTGCACCGGTAACAACGGTGCTGAAAAGGACTGCACCGAACAGCATGTCCATGCCGAAGGTGTCTGCACCATAGAGGGCAGTATCCTGGAGGGTGGCAGCATTGGCAAGGACGGAGCTGAAAAAAGTCTGCACCAACAGTGCCGAAGGAGACTGCACCTGCAGAGACTGTGCCAATAAAGGCTGTGACAAAACTTTTGGAGCTGTAAGTGTCTGCATCAGGAGCTCTCATGCTGGTGGCGATAAAAAGGACATAGCTGGAGTGAGAATCAACTGGGGCAGTGCCGAGGCTGGGGCCAAAAGGACCACAGATGGCAGCGACTGGCTCGAAATATTTACCTTTATGAGAGTTGACTCCTTGCAATCTTCAGAGGGAGATGAAGTGATCGACCTCGAGGAGGAAGAACACCTCTTACTGGGTTTAGCAGTAGGGGGTGATCCCTCTGACCCAGAGATAGCCTCGCAGAAAAGTTTTAAGGAGGCCCTTTAGAATTAATTTGTTCTTCCTTTCATTTAGAGTCCTAGTCGAAAAATTTCTACAAATCCCACATGGGGGGGGGGGGGGTCTACTGAAAGGTGGGAAACATTCAAGCAATAGACATATAAATCATGGCCATCAGAAAGCAGTAACTTACGGCCGCATTCCAAACATTGTTAGAAATAACACTACTTTTCTTATCCGACATAATGATATGAAGGGAGAAGTACGACACTACCAAGAGGTTAAGAAAACTACCCAGAAGGGTAAGAAAGGGAGAGAAGAATTACCAACGATGGTAATGGAGAATTACCTCAAAGGCAAGTTAAGAAAAGGGGAAAAAACTATAGGGAGGGAGTCTTAAAGTTGCGATAGGGTAGAAGGCTAACCCTGACTGAAAACTTTTTAAACACTAACAGAAAAACTTCAAAAAAATTGTTCACTTAGCTGTGAGAGTGGCTTGACATGGCTGTACAGCAAAGCGGCAAACGAGATGGGTAGGACCTTGGCTCAAGAGTTTTTGGCTGATGGGAGCTTGGTATGAGGCCAGCTTAGTTCCAAGGATGGAACCGATAACCCATCATTAAGGAATGAACGAAGATTAACATCAGATTGAAAGTTTTATAAACAAGCAGGTTTCTGGTACCCGCACAATACTGTAACCATACTGTAGGGAGAAAAGCATCCCGAGAGTCAAGTTAAACTGCAGGAGACGGTGCAGTTTTCCTTCAAGACTTAGCAGTGGTCTTTTAATTTTAAGTTATCGTACCTTGTTGCTGTGATTCTTGTGCATAAGCCAGGTGTTTGCAGTAGTTTCCTCCTTGCCAGGGTATTTTTCAGTTACTGAGTCTTGATCCTTAAGGGCAGGGTTTTCACCCTAGCATTTTTTTTTTTTTAATATTAAACACCTTTTCTTAATTTCACAATAGTTAAACAAATCATGGGCAGAGTCTGCCCTTGAGTTTATTAAAATACATACATAATTGAAGTAACTTCTTACAGCTTTCTATTCACGTCATTGGCAGGTCAGGTCGGTCACTGATATACATGTATAGGTCAGGTCCAACTCTTTCTTCAAATCAAGCTTGGAAGCAACAAATCTCTTATATTAGTCAGATACAGTATCCTCAAGTTCTGTAAGGACTGATGCAGTTTTGGTCATATGTAAAAACGTCAGAAGCGCAAGTGTATCAACTTTTTTGCTAAATGGTGAGTCAGTAATAAGGACTGTTCTTTCTGATAGAAATTTAAGTCATTCATATTATAGAAAAAATATATGCTGTACTGTTGCATCTCTCTGTTTGTATGTACACAAAGCATAAAATCCCATGATTGACTACCACTAGTTTATACTAACCAAGATGGCAAAAATCACAACGTTGAACTTTTGTAACACCTTAGCTTTAGCAAACAAAAGTTAGGAGATGAAAAAAAGTATAGCTAAAATACTTCTAAACACATCTCTCAACACTGGAAAGAAGGAAACAGAAGCCTTTAATTCTGGAAATTACCACCTCCATTCAGGCAGGCGAGGAGGTTTCCTGGATAAAACTAGGAGAAAGAAAAGTTGTGCAAGATCTTACCATAAAAAGAAGTTATGTACTAACCATAACATTCCATCTGTGTTGTCAATCTTCATTCTTGATGAATGGAACTCTGTTCCAATCTTTGGAACCAGCTTCGCAGCTATACAGCTCGCGCCAGGCAACAAACTCTCTAGCTAAGACTCTACCCACAATCCCCCTCTATCCATTACCTCAGACAGAATATGCAGATCATAGCAACAGTATACACACATTATAAGCAGAAGCAATGTCCAAGGAAGCCCTAACGAAACCCAGGACAAGGGTTCAATCCCCCAGGAAATCTGCAGGATGGGGAAGGTGGGTGGGACGTCAAGAATGAAGATAGACAACACAGATGGAAAGTTATGGCAAGTACATAACTTATCTGTTGTCAATCTTATTTCATTCTTGATGAATGGGACAGAGTCCACAGCTACTTTAGTCCCAGAGTGGCCTTATGGAAGGATATTCCTGAGAGCCAAAGTATGTTCTTCCCCTGGAAACCATATCCAATTTGTAATGAGTGATAAAGGTATGAGGTGTAGCCCAAGTTGCAGCTGCACAAATTTATCCATAGAAGCATTTGAATAAAAAACTGCTGATGTGGCAACTGATCTGGTTGAATGTACTTAACCAAAGTTACCTGTGTCTGCTAATGTGCATAAATAAAGGTAACCGTCTCAGCCACTTAGTTAAGGTAACTTTTGATACTGCTTTGTCCCACCATTGGACCAGAAAAGGAAATGAACAACTGATCTGAGTTCCTAGACTCTGTGCCGAAGAGAGATCTAAATTGTTTTCATAAGCTCAAATTGAAAATCTCTAATTTACTGGAATAGAATCTCCTGGTGGGAGGCCAGAAGAATCTTTTGTACTGGGGAAGTTGTACGATTCCACCTGGCAGCTAACAGACTTTGAGGAACCAAGCTGTGAACTTGAGAGAACGTAGACTGGGAATCATCAATCCCTGCGGGTGAGACAGCAGGTCTGGAACTGGGTCTAGAATCCACAGATGGTGAATCAAGTGAGGCCATAGAAAGGGGAACCAAGCTTGCCTGGGCCAGAAGGGGGCAATGAGAATCACTTTGCTTTGCAACCTTTGGGCTTTCTTTAGGAAGAGGGGTAATGAGGGGAAATTGGGGAAGGGCATAAGGAAGACCTGAGGGCCAATTGAGGAGGAGTGTCTCTCTCGAGGGACTCCCCTAGTGGGAGGGATTAGAGCAAAGTAGTTGCCACACTTCTTGTTGGTTGGGGAGGCAAAGAGATCACAGCAAGGCTGGCTCCATCGGCGAAAGATTTCCTTTGCCACTTTGGGATTGAGAGACCACTCGTGAGGCAGTAGAATGAGTCTGCTCAACTTATCTACTAGCACATTGGAACCCCTGGGATATGCATTGCCACAAGAAAGCAGTTGGAAGATATCACCCACTGCCATACTCAGAGCTTCCAGGAATGTGTATCCTGGCAAAAAGGGCAAGATTTGGTTCCACCCTGTTTGATGATGTACCACACCACTGACATGTTGTCTAACTGGATTGCAACTGTTCTTAGAGGAAGAGCAGATTGAAAGGCTTGCAGCGCTAGGAGCACTGCTCTCATCTCCAGGACAATGATGTGCAAGTTGGCCTCTTGTGAAGACAAAGTGCCTTAGACTGGTCTTCCCAGATGATGACCCCCCTCCCACCCCATCTGGAAGGCACACGTGGTCACTATGGCCTTGGGTTGCAGGGAACAAAGGGACAGCCCATTAGGATTTCTTGTGACTGCATCAAACAGGATAGATCCTTTTTGCAACATCTTGTTACTAAGATCGGGAGAGTTCTCGGATGAGATAGGATGGACCAGTGAGAGCCCCGAAGCCACTGAAGTATCTTCATGTGAAATCTTGCCAAGGGAACTAGGGTGATGGCCACCGCCATTCTGGTCCCAGTTCCAGACCTGCTGTCTCGCCCGCAGGGCTTGGTGCATCCCGATCCTAGGGCTTGAAGGACAAGTAGAGTGGGCATACTTTTTTTTTTTTTTTTTTTTTTTACTAAAATGAGCTGTATTTGAGACCTTATCTTTTGAAGTCTGTGAAAGGGTAGAGAAGCTATATAGGAAACCGTGTTGAGGCAGGCTCCTATGAATTCTAGGCCCTGAGTGGGAGACAGCTGTGACTTCTCTTTGTTGACCGTTACACCCAGGGCACGGAACAAGTGTATTATGAACTCTGTGGCTTGAAGCAGTAGATGCCTGGTAGGGGCTGTGAAGAGCCAGTCTAGATAAGGAAACACCCGGAATCCATGTAGTCTCATGTAAGTTGCGACTGCTGCCATGCATTTGGTGAACACTCTGGGGGCTGTGGTGAGGCCAAAGGGCAGTGCTCTGAACCGATGCCTGGCCCTTAACCGAAAGCGGAGATATCTTCTTTAGCATCTCTCCATCTTTAACTGGTAATATGCATCTTGAAGGTCTACAGAGCAGATCCAATCATTTTTGCCTAGAAAGGGGAGAAGAGACTGAACCATGACCATCCAGAATTTTGTTTGCTGAACAAACTTGTTCAGAAGGCTGAGGTCCGGAAGTGGAGAAACCAAGTGGTTAGGGATCTGAGGTTGGGGTGGGGGTGGTGGAGTACTGATGGGTGGGAAATCAGATCCTGTCTGGGATCCAGTATCCATGGTGGATAATTTGTGCGAGAACAAAGAAAAGGCAACCATACCTGACCAGGCCAGAAAGGAGCAATGAGGATTAGAGTTCTCTTCAACCTGCTGGCTTTCTGTAGAATTTTTGGAATAAATGGGATTGGAGGACAGGCATATAGGAGGCCCAGAGGCCAATCGTGAATTAGAGTGTCACTCTCTGACTTCCTTTTGGGGAGGGGATCAAAGAGAAGTACATGCTTCATTTGGTGTTCAGGGGAGATGCAAAAAAGTTGTAGCAAGGTTGGCCCTATTGCAGAAAGATTTGGGTCGCTACTGTGATTCAAGGACAGCTCATGTGGAGTCAGAATAGATCTGCTGAGTCTGTCCACTAGAACGTTGGTCTCCCTGGGTTTGTGCTTTGCAATAAAAAAGTGGTTTGAAGAGATCACCCATTACCACACTCTCGTGGCCTCTCTGCATAATGGGTATGACAGAGTTCCCCCTGTTTTTTGTTGATATACCAGACTGACATGTTGTCTGTGTAAATTGCTATAGTTTCCAGAGGTAGGCAGTCTTGGAAGGTTTCAATGCCAGAAGGACTGCTTATCTCTAGAATACTGATGTGCAACATGGTCTGTCTAGGGGACCACATACCTTAAACCAATCTTCCTTCAAAGTGCCCCCTCACTCCAACCTGGAACTGCAGAGATAAAGATAGTCTGATAGTACCCACCACTGGAGATGATGTCTGCAAACTGAGGTAATCTTGATGGGAGCATTTAATGGAGGATACAGGATGGGCCACTGAATTGCCAGCTTCCAACTCGCATGAAGAATTTTGCCAAAGAAAGCTCTGCAGACATATCTTGGTGGGGGTGTGGGTGTATCCAGTAAGACTTGAACTTGTCTCAGGGATAACACAGTGCAACAGTAAGCATGCTATTTGAGTGAATGTGGTCAGTTGCAATTCTACAAACTGCCAGGTGTCACTTTTTATTTCGCCAAGTTTATTGTATCCCAAAATAGCTGAAAATGTGCAACAGGTACCGTGTGGTTTGTACCAATTGATGCCTCAATAGTGCTGTCAGGAGCCAATCGACTAAATACAGAAACATCTGGAATCCTTCCAGTCTTAGGTGAACTGCCACTACTGACATACATTTGGTAAACACCCCGGGGGAGGGGCTGTGGTGAGTCCGAAGGGTAGTGCGCCGAACTGGAAATGATTGGCTCCCAGACGGAAGTGCAGATATCTCCTGGAGCGCCTGGTGATCTTTATATGACAGCACACATCCTGGAGATCTGAGCACATCCAATGGTCCTGGTGCAGCAATGGCAGAATAGACTGAACCATCACCATGTGGATCTTTGACTTCTTGACATACAACCTGAGCTTGCTCTGGTCCAGTATAGGTCTTAGGTTCCCTGTCTTTCTTGGCACCAAAAAGAAGCATGAATAAGTTCTGCATCCTTGTTGCTCAGTTGGGACCTGCTGGATGAATTTTTTAAAAAGTTTTCTAACTTCTTGTAAGACTTGGTCCCTCTGACTGGGTGGAACGTCAGAGGGGTTCTTTCTGGAAGTTGGGGGAGGAAGGAAAAGGGAATGCAATTACCTCTGGAAAGAATAGCTGTTTAAGAACTTACCATAACCTTAGACGTCCTTCTCTTCCATGTTGCAGTATTCATAACTGTAGGGAGGGTTGCTGTCTGCAGCACTGGACATCTGCCAGTACACCAAAATCTTAGGAGTAGGGGTACATGCTGCGTTACTGGTCAGAGCCATAAACTGACGTCTGCATGCAACCCCTTCAGAAATGGCTGCCGCATATAGTAGTACCCCTATGGATCACGGAAACTATGCTTTTCAGACTCATAAATGCCACCAGGCCAAAGGATCCAAATAAATGTATGTGCCTATTGCAGTGTCCTGTTTGGATGGAGAGAAAGTAGGGAAAGTCACTCCAAATGGACAAAACAGAGCAAGATGGGGATTAGGGGGAGGCTGAATAGAATACTCCAACATGGAAGAGAAGGACATCTAAGGTTATGGTAAGTTCTTACACAATTATTCTATTCCCTTCAATTCTCATGTTGCAGTATTCATAACTGTAGGGAGAGTACCCAAGCTTTAGGTATGATCCTGGGAGGAAGGCAGAGGGGTTTGGGTCTGAGACCATGTAAAATTGACCTAGCAAACCCAGTTCTGGCCCCGCAGACAAAGTCTAACTTGTAGTGCTTGTTAAAGGTATGGACTGAGGAGCAGGTGGCCGCTTCCAGTATGGAAGTGTGGTCCACCCCCATTGAAAAAGGATGAAGAGGCAGCTGCCCTAGTAGAATGTGCTCTCATATTGGTAGTTAAAACCTTTCCATGAAAGGAACAGGCAGAGATAGCTTTAGAAATCCATGAAGATATAGTCTGTTTAGGGACTGCCCTCCCCAAGGCCCTCGGGCAGCTGGTCAGACTAATGGATTTGGTCTTGTCCAGGTAATACCCAAGCTGCCTATGAACATCTAAGGAATGTAGTGTTTTTTCAGATACATTTTGAATTTGAGGGGGAAAAAAAAACAGGGAGGTTAATGGCTTGATTTAAGGACAGTTCATTAACCATTTTAGTCATGGATGAGGAGTTGGTCTTGTGGGAGACCATGTCCTTACGGATGATGGGGGGGGGGGGGGTAGCCATCAAGGCCTGGATTTCTGAGACCTTCACTACTGTTTTCCAAGCACATAATTTCAGTGATGCTGACTGAGCTGGTTCAAAAGGAGGTAGTTTGAGTTTTTCAAGGACAAAATTAAGGTCACATGAAGGCGGCATCAATTTTCTAGGTGTCCTGATGTGGAGGACCCCTCTTAAGAACAGTTTTACCTCGAATCTGGATGTCAAAGGAGGAACTAAGGGGAGACAGGTGGAAATGGCTGACAAGTGTCCCTTAACGGAAGAGTAGGTCAGCCCTGAATGTAGAAGCTCTCACAAGTAAGAAAGGACCATAGGAAAAGGAATAAAAAAGGGGTCCTATTTTTTCTTTTGACACTACCTGGAGAATCTTTTCTATTTTGCCACAGTTTGTCCTGGTACTAGGTTTCCTGGCCTCCTGCAGGATATTGAGTACATCCTCTGAATATAGGTGTCCGAAGGGGATCAGAACTCTATCACTTAGAGTGAGTCTGAGGTTGAGCACTTAAGGGTGTATGAGTGAACCCCCCTGTCTTGTGTGAGTAGGTCAAATAGGTTGGGTAACCTGTGGTTATTTCCCTTGGCTAGTAGATGAAGGGGAAACCAATGCTGTCTTGGCAAAAAAGGGAGTCACCAGCAGGATTTTTCGTTTGTCCCTCTGAATTTTCAAGAAAGACCCTTTGAATCAGTGTGAAGGGGGGGGGGCATAAAGATAATCCCCGCCCAAGAAAAAGCAAAGGTGTCCACCCTCCAAACCTGAGGATGTGGAACCCTTGTGCAAAACAGAGGCATCTGCCTGTTCTTGGAGGATGCAAACAGATCTGACTGACTAATATCTCACCTGTGAATGGAGTTCCAAAACACCTCCATGTGAATCATCCATTCCTGAGGGTCTGTTGAGAGAGCGTCTGCCATCACACTCTCTGCTGAAGGAATGCACACTGTTTGCAGGTGAATGTGCAATTCTGCTGCTAGGGACCAAATCTGAATTGCCAGGTTTGTAGAGTGGATAGGACCTTGTCCCCCCCTACTTGTTGATATACCACAGGGCAGTCATATTGTCCGATACAACTTTTAAGGTGCCTGGTTGGAGAATTGGAGGGAAGGTTTGCAAGACTAAGAGAAGGGCCCTCATCTGTTTGATACTGATGTGGTCCTTTGAGAGAGGACCACTCTCCCTGAACTTTACTTTGTTTGTTGGGGGTTTGCGGGACTGCTCCCCAACCCAGGACTGAAGCATCTGTGAAGATTTTGCGAGGGTGTGCGGGTCTGCAAAGATATACCCTGATTGAGGCGTATGGTTACAATCCTTCATTACATGTCCTACCATGCCTGACAAAAGAGATGCAGAGGAGCATCCAGGGGGTGTGAATGTTGGTTTCACAGACTCCTCAGCAGCCACTGATATTTCATCATATGCAGCTTTGCTAAGGGAAGCATGAGTATCAAGGATGCCATGTGGCCTAGGACCCTCAGGAATTCCCTAGCTGATATTTGGAGAGAGAGAAATGTTTGGAGGTAATGCGTGATGGTTTCCACCTTCTGGGAAAAATGAAGACTGCCATCTGGTCGGTTTTTATTCTGCACCCCAAGAAAACCAGGTGTTACATGGGTGTCAGGTGAGATTTTTCCTGGTTTAAAGTGAACCCCAGGTTTGCCAGGGTATTGGACACCATGCCTAGGTGTTGGAGGGTGTGACAATCCTGGTAAAGTATCAACAGGCCGTCTAGGTATGGATATATTTGAATGCCCTGCACTCTGCAGTGTGCGATAACTGGAGCTAGGCACTTTGTGAATACTCTGGGGGCTGTGGAAATCCCAAATGGCAATGCAGAAAATTGAAAATGTAAGGAACGCATGGAAAAGCATAGGAACTTCCTGTAACTGAGGGGAATAGGAATATGAAGGTAAGCATCTTTCAGGTCCAGGGACACCATGAAGGCTTGTTGAGGGATGAGTGGTAGGGGGTGACAAGGTAAGCATTTTGAAGGTAGGCATCTTGAGGAATAGAAAGAGTACAGACAAATCCAGGACTAGCCTCCAAGGGCCATCCTTTCTTGGAACCAAAATATCCTGGAGTAAAACCCCTGTTCTGGAGGTACTCTTTTCTATGGTGCCCTGAGCTTAAAGTTGATCCAAAACTGGGGGGGGGTGAAGCTGACTTGTAGGCAGTTGGGGTATCCCCTGAAATGGAGGAAGTGTCTATCAAGTCAAGGTATTCTTTCTGGATGATGGAAAGGACCCAAGCCTCTGAGGTAATTTTCCACCAGGAGGGTAGGGAAAGGGTGAGGAGGAGGGATAAGGGAGTGGCATTGGGTAACGGGTTTGAGTCACAGTGGAGGTGTTTTGTCCTTGTCAGGCTGCCTCAAAGTGAGTAGAGGCGGAAGTTTATTTCGGAGTGGAGTGTCTCCTAGGTTGTCTCTGCCCCTTAGCCTGAGTGGCACTGGAATGGGATGATTGCCTCCTAACAGAGTCCTTTGAGGGTAGTTCCTATGATATCTAGGACTAGGAGAGACTAGCAAATGCTTTAAAGTTTGTAGCTCCTTGCCCTTTTCCTGTAGGGATTTAAGGAGCTCTGCAGAGGCTGCACTGAAAAGGGCCTTATTATCAAGAGGTGCATCTAACAATTTGGTTCGCACATCCATAGGAAGGGGCTGTAATCTCACCCAAGAATATCTTCTCAGGACAGAAGCTGAGGCTGCAGATTTGGAGGATGCCTCTACCACATCATAACTGCATTTTATGGAGTGGCTGGTGACCAGAGAGGCAGTAGAGAGCAGGGCAGAGAGTTGTGACTTAGCAGGGGAGTCTAGCACATCTGGGATCAGTGTAGTAGCTTTTGATAGGGTGTCCATAACAAACATAGCCATGCGAGTTTGACAGTTTAGGACTCTAAAGGCTAGAGGTGAAGTAGTACATGCCTTCTTCCCTAATCTATCCATAAAAATTGCTGTCCTTAGCAGTTGTCTAGATGATTTATCTGCTGATACTGCAATGACAGTAGGGTCTGCAGGGGGGGGGGGGGGTCCTTGAATAGGAAAGAATAGTTGTGTAAAATCTTACCATAACTATAGATGACCTTCTCTTCCATGTTGCAGTATTCTTAGTGTGGGATTCCCTGCCTCAGGCGACCCGAATGTCGGGCTCCCATACAAAATCTTAAGACTGGCTGCCGTAGGTGCATGGGACGTTACATGTACGGCCATAAACCAGGGACCTTATATGTGATGTCTGCATGCACAGACCTCAGAACTTAAATGCCCAGTTGGACAGTCTGATAGAGAGTATCAAGAGATGTCAACAAGAGGTGCAAAGTGCCATATGCTGGCTAGTCTAACCACAGCCTGTGGGGGGTCTGAGGATGCCCTTTAGACAGGTCAATAGTAAAAAAGGGGGACAGGTGGGTGGAAAGGAATACTGCAACATGGAAGAGAAGAAAGTCTATGGTTATGGTAAGATTTTACACAACTATTCTATGTCCTTCCATTCCTATGTTGCAGTATTCTTAGTGTAGGAGAGTACCACAGCTTA
The DNA here is from genome assembly GCF_019279795.1 of Protopterus annectens. Classification (NCBI taxonomy): domain Eukaryota; kingdom Metazoa; phylum Chordata; order Ceratodontiformes; family Protopteridae; genus Protopterus; species Protopterus annectens. The sequence goes on from NC_056749.1 coordinate 112,195,676, forward strand.
GAGGGAAGGGTGGAGTTAGAGGTAGCGGATTTCACAAAGCCCTGCAGGATTGCTCCAATAAACCCTGCCCAGTCTCTGGAGATGTGGTCCAATTTGTAGTGTCTGGTGAAAGTGTGTATGGTGAACCAGGTGGCTGCTTCCAGGATGGAGGCTGTATCTAGGCCTTTGAGAAAGGCTCTGGAGGTTGTCACGGCCTTAGTAGAATGAGCTTTTACTCTCTGGGGTAGGTTCTTGCCATGGTGGGAGTAGCAGATAGTTTATCTAAACCAGCAGGAAATGGCTTGTTTGGAGACTGCCTTGCTCAGGGCCCTGGGGTGGAAGGATACAAAAAGTTGGTTTGATTTTCTGATGGACTTGGTTTTGTCTAAATAAAACCCTAGTTGTCTGTGCACATCCAGGGAATGGAGAACCCTCTCACTGTCATTGGTTGGAGAGGGGAAGAAAGTGAGCAGGTGAATGGATTGGTTTAGGGACAGCTCATTGACCACCATAGGAATGAAGGAAGGGTTAGTACGTAGGGGTTCACCCTATCCTTGTAGAAGGCAGTGTAGGTTGAGCAGGTCATGAGACCTTGTAACTCTGACACCCCTCTAGCAGAGGTAAGGGCCACCAGCAGGACAGTCTTCCATGTGCACATTTGGAGCATTGCAGCACTAGCTGGTTCGAATGGGGGCAGTGAGAGTTTTTCCAGGATGAAGTTTAGGTCCCAGGGGGGGGTGGGGGATGGGTTTTCTTGATGGTCCGATGTGTAAAACACCTTTTAGAAATAATTTAACATCTAGCCTGGCTAGTAAAGGGGACTCTAATGGTAGACAGGCTGAAACTGCTGATAGGTGGAACTTCACCGAAGAGTATGAAAGACCAGCCTTAATGAGTTTACAAACATAAGTAAGGATTAAGGAGGGATCTGCCTGACAGGGATCCCGGTCCTTATGGAGACACCACTCGGAGAATCTCTTCCATTCTGACAAGTAGGATCTCCTTGTAGGTTTCCTGGCCTCCCTCATGACTAAAAGGACGTTCTCGGAGTAGTGGTGTCTAAAAGGAATTAAAAGTTTATCACCCAGTGTTGGACCTAACATCTGTTGGTGAGGGTGAATTAGAGTTCCCTTCTGTTGTGTGACTTAGGTCCACCTTGTGGGGTAACTTGTGGTGATTGTCCTTGGCTAATGAGAAAAGTAGGGTGAACCAGTGTTGCCTTGGCCAATAGGGAGTCACCAGCAAGATTTTTGTTTAGTCTCTCCTGATTTTCAGGAGGGCTTTTTGAATGAGAGGGAAGGGTGGAAGTGCATATAGAAACCGCCCCTTCCATGTAATGCTGAAGGCATCTACCCTCCAGGCAAGTGGAGAGTGACCCTTGGTGCAGAATTTCTTCAATTGTCTGCCCTGGGGGAAGGCAAACAAATAAACCTGAGGTGTGCCCCACCAGTGGGCAATGTCTAGAAAAATGTCCCTGTTCAGCATCCACTCGTGTTGAGAGGATGCTCTGCTGAGAATATCCGCTTGTATGTTGTCCTAGGAAGGGATTATGTTGCCTGCAGGGATGAGCTGTTTCTGGAGGTAAGGTCCCAATTTTTTATGGTTATCCAGCAGGGGAAGTAGGCCTTGGTCCCTCCCTGTTTGTTGAGATACCACATGACCATGGTGTTGTCTGTGAAGATTCAAAGGGGGCCTGGTTGCAGGATAGGGAGAAAGGCTTTCAGGCCCAGAACAACTGCGGTCATTTCCTTCACATTGATATGTTTTCTTTTGGAGGGTAGGATGATGGGTCTCCTGGCATCATGAAGCCTTTCATGGTAGCCCCCCACCCTAGGTCGGATGCATCTGTAGCATGTGCTGGGCTGGGGTGGGTGGTTGAAGTGGAAGGCCCGGGTTCAGTAGTATTTGTTGAATCCACCACCGTTATTCTGCTTTGAGGCAGGGCAGGAGTGTAATTTGGCACTCTAGAGGATGTTGGTGTTGTGACCACACATTTTTCAAGTACCACTGCAGTTTTCACATGTGTATTCTGTCTAAAGGCAACATAGGGATGTACGATGGTGGCTGCCATTAACCCCAGGATTTGCAAGAATTGTCTTGCAGATATCTGTTGAACCTGTAATAGGCTTTGGAAGTGAGTAGAGAGGGAATGAACTTTATCCGGAGGGAGGAAAGCCCACATCAGGTCTGTTCTGATCCTGCAACTCAAAAGGATGATGTCCTGCTGGGGGGTAAAGATGATTTTTGGATGTTGAGGGTGAACCCCAGGCTTTGAAGCAGGGAAGAGGTGAACCTCACATGGTTTTGTAGTGTCACCTCTCTTTCTGCTAGAATGAAGATGTCGTCTAGGTAGGGATAGATTTGGACACCTTTGGTTCTGCAAAAGGCTATAGCTGGAGCTATGCATTTTGTGAATACCCTGGGTGCAGTAGATAAATCAAAGGGCAAGGCTGTAAATTGAAAGTGAGAACAGGGCCCAGTGAAACAAGAATTTTCTGTGGGAGGGTTTTATGGGGATATGGAGGCATGCTTCCTTTAGATAGAGTGTGGCCATAAAGGCCTGGGCTGGCAATAGTGGGAGTAACGTTTGTAGGGATAGCATTCTGAATGATGGAACTCTAAAGAATAGGTTTAGAAAGGACAGATCTAGTATTGGTCTCCAAGGCCCATCTTTTTGGGGGACCAGATATAGTCTTGAGTAGAAGCCTTTGCCTTCCTGTACTTGAGGGACAGATTCTATAGTTCCTAGGTTCAGAAGGTCTTGCAGTACCTGAGGAATGAGATGCAGTTGATTTTTGGGTGGAAAAGGAATGCCGCTTGTAAAGGGCTTTTCCTACCAAGAAAGGAAATATCCATTTTGTATTATTGCCAGCATCCAGTGGTCTGATGTGATGGATTTCCAAATGGGGAGGCAGTGGGAGAGGTTGACTGACAAGGCAGTCACACATTGTTGGGTCCACTTCTGTCATGAAAAGGCTGTTTGAGTAGGTAGTGAGGCAGGTCGTCTGCCTCCTGGTTCCTCTCCTATGCCTGTAAGAGGAAGGGGTAGCAGAGGAGGAGGACAAAGGTAGTCTTAAGCAGGGCAATTTCTGTAATATTTAGGAATACAAGACACTAGTAGGTGCTGGATATCTTGAAGCTCTTGACATTTCTCCTGCAGGTTTTTGAAGATGTCTGCAGACTGTTTACCAAACAGGTGGTTTATAGGAGCGCCTAGGATTTTTGACTTAAAATCTTCTGGTAGTGGTTGGAGGCATAGCCAAAAATATCCACGGAGTACTGATGCAGAAGCTGCAGACCGTGCAGAGGCATCTGCTGCATCATAACTGCATCTAATAGAATGTCTGGCTACCTTAGAAGCCAGGGACAGTTTTGATGCCATCTGTTTTGGTAGGGCAGTCAGGGGTGGATGACATGAGAGTAGAGGCTTGTGATACTAGGTCCAAGGCATATTTTATCATATGGTTTTGATAGTGGACAGCTCTGAAGGTCTTGATTGCTTGTCAGAGAATATAGCAATCACAGCAGGGTCTGCCATGGGTGGTTTTACCAGGAATTGTTGTTCATCTGGAACTTTATAGAACCGGTCATGGCTCTTAGGGGCAGGTGGTTGTGAGTCTGGGTTCTTTGATGCTGAGGTGAATGCACCAAGGTAGGCAAGAATGACTGGTGGGATGGCTGAAGGTGAAGGAGATTACACTTGAACTGAAAGCAGCTCTTTTGAGTTTCAGTCATTTGGGAAGTGTCCCATTTAAAGTATTCTTTCATCTTTGTGATGGTCTCCCCAAAGGTGATATCCTCTGGTGGAGAGTCCCGTTCTAAAGATTCCTCATCTGAGGAATAATATTCAAGTGGAATGGCAATTTGAGATGAATAGAAGATTGATTCATCTGAGGATGAATAGTAAGGCTCCTGTTCTTCCCCTTCATGAGCAGTGGGAAGAGGGAAAGTAGCTGAGGCAGGCCTAGGGCTGAGCACTGGAATGGTGGAGGGGGAAGAGGCCATGGGCTTAAGGGCCATGGAGGCTTGCATCAAGGAACTGGTGAAGGGTTCCCATCTGGAATCCGTTCAGAGGGTGAAGTCTGGTATTTTGTTTTCTTCCTTTTCAAAGGAGTAGTCTTAAGAGAAGGCCTGGGAAGGGTTAGGGACTTCAGGTAATGGCACCCCGGTCAGTCCAATATCTGGTTCCCCCTCAACATCTGTAGGGACCGACATCAGAGCTAACTCAGTGGATGCGCTAGCCGTTACTTCTGAAGTAGCTTACTCGAGGGGAGCCAAAGTAGACAGTTCTATCAGACGTCCCTCAACTCCAAAATTGAAAGCTGGCAGGACGTCCAATTCCAGAGAGGCAGAGGAACAAGGCCTTGAAACTTTGGCCTTTTTTCGTGATGGTTCAGTCGAGCAGCCGATTTGGGATCCATCCTGAGCATTAGTTTGAGTCTCTGGTTTTCTAAATATAGATTATGGGTGGCCAGATGGCTTCTGAGGGTCTTGGGTACAAATGATTGACAAACAGGGCAAGCAGTATGGTTGTGCTCTCAGCCTAGGCAGAAAACCAAGTGGCCGTTCGTATCCTTATGTGGAATCTGGCACCCGGATTGGCATTTACCCTTCTTAGCTGACATCGGCTAACGGTAGAGTACAGCAAGCCAAGCTCAAGCAAAAAAAAGGCAAAATCCCCAACAGGGTACTTAGCTTTAGACGTCTTCATGTAAAGGAGCAAAGTGATCAATGTGACAGTCTATTGCAGCTGAAAAGTTCTGAGGTCTGTGCGTGCAGATGTCACATTTAAGGTCCTTGGTTTATGGCCCTACGTGTGATGTCCCACGCCCCTACAGCAGCCAGGCTTAAGCTTTTGTATAGGAGCCAATGTCTGGGTTGCCTGAGGGGGGGAATCCTACACTAAGAATACTGCAACAGGAATAAGACATCTGTGTATCCTGAAGAACTTTAGAAAATCTATCTAGACATTTAGAAGCTGGGGGCTGAGAGTCAGGGGGGGTCTGCAATGCAGCCAGAAAGGAATCATGAAAGGCTGGAAGCAGGGGAGGGACTGCAGATGGAGAGGGCTGGTCCAGCTGCAATAATTCAAAGTATCGCTTTTTTGTTTCAGAGACATCTGAGGCCTGCCATTTAAAATGCTCTGAGAGATGGTGTCCCCAATGGAGAATTCCTCTACTGGAGATTCAGGACTAATAGAATCCTCCTCCTCAGGGGTAATGAAGTCCTTGGGGGATTCTATCTGGGAGCAACAAGTGATTCATCAGAGGAAGAGTGTTCCTCTTCTGAATCCTCTAAGGCCTGCACAGGTGTAGAGGCTGGTACAGGCACCAGAGACTGGTGGGCATAGAAGCCCCTGAAAAGATTTTTGAAAAAAAGCTTCCCAGCTGGTTCAGCTTCTCTATATTCTCTAAGTTTTAATTTCGGTTTCCTCTTCAGAGGAGTAGAAGGATGTATTGACTAAGAGGCTGATGCCTGGGAGGATGGAAAGGCTATTGTAGGCCCTACTGAAGTTGCAAGCAGTGGCTCCCCTTAGCCATCAAGGGCTGATGGCTGATCAACCTCAGTGGAAGCACTCTTTCTGCAGAACCGGCTTCCACTGTGGTTCCCGGTTCTAGCTGTGAAACGGGTGTCCGATGAGACTCTAGGCTAACATCCGCCTTGAGAGTCTCACCGGACTCCTGAGGTGCAGCATGGGCATCAGGCCTAACTTTCTTGGCCTTCTTCAGAGGCAGCTCATCGTAGGTACCCACCTCATCCTCCATGCCTAACTCTAGATGCTGGAGTCTCTGATTTTCGAAATAAAGCTTTAAGGTAGCCAGGTGGCTGTAAAGCATTTTAGGTACAAAAGATTTGCAAATATCACAAGACATACGGTTGTGGCCTTCACCTAAACAGAATAAGCACTTATGCGTGTCCTTGTGTGGAATTTATCTTCCACAAGCACACTTCCCTTTCCTAGCTAATGTGCATGTTTGAAAAGCAATATGGAAACAAAAAACCCAGAGGGGTACTTATTTGCATCTGATGGTTGAAACAATGAACAAACGGATTCCTGAAGCTGGCAGAGGCCCATAGTTCACTGCGGCAGAAAAGGGGGTACATACAGACGTCACTTTTATAGCGGACGTCAGTTTATGGCTCTGACAAGCAACGCAGCATGTACCCCCTACTGCTAAGACGTTGGTATAATAGACAAATGTCCGATGCTGCAGCAGCAACCTCCCTACAGTTAGGAATACTGCAACATGAAGATAGGGCATAATTATACTTAGCACCCAGGAATCGTCTGTTAGCTTTGTCCAGGCATATGGGTGCAATGAAAGTCTTCCAGACTGTCTCCAGGGTAGGACAGCCAGGCAGCACTTCAGGAGCGCTGATGGGGCTTGTCAGACTAAGGTTCTCTAAAGCCCTGACTCTGCGGACCCCCCTCTGCCCCCAGGGTGGTGTCTGTCATTAAATCCTCACCCTCTGGATGAGGAGTCTTTGTTAGAGTCTGGGAAAGAACTCTAGATTTCCTGAACCATATTTTCTTAGCACTATTTTGGTTTCTTGAAAAAGGCCTCTGAGGGGAAGAAAACCTAATCCCTACAGCAGATAGTCTTTCCCTCTTGCTCACTGTGGGGGAGTGTTTCCTTAACCGATGGTCCAAACAAGCAGGAACTACCGAAGACGGTATTAGTAAAAAAAAAGACTTCTTAAAGGGTTCTGCAAACCCGCAATCAGGCACGTCTCCTAAGGGCTTATTCCTGACCCAGCTGCTTGAGAGGTCCCTTTTGTGACATTGAAAATACCCCTCCTCGATGAATTGGACAAAGAAGCAACAGTTGGGAGAAAACTTATTGAGATCCTCTTCAGACATGTACTCCAAAAACTGGTGAGTTCCTTGACTAATTTCCTCTGAAGACGCATGAAGTGTGCCAAGTAGTTAAGCGCTCTCAGTGGAAGGGTTGTGCAGGCGTAGACATGCTTTCCATGTCTGTCCAACGCCTGGGACTCCTTGTTCCAGGGGGTGGACAGGGGAGCGCTGTTCTCCTAGCTCCTTCTTGGTGGCTGCCGACACTATGATGGCATCCACTGGAATACCTTTGCTCCAATGAGTGTGATCAGACGGGGAACTGAGAAACTTGTTGGCAAGCTTAGGGATGGGAGGAGCCACAGCCAGTGGGAGACCAGGTCAATAAGCTCATCCGCCAGTGGACTCACCTAGGAAGTAGATGGGCCTGTCCTTAACACCTCCAGAAACACTTCTTCCTCAGAAAAAGGAGTCTGGGAAGACCATCCACCCTTTCGCTTCAGAATCTCGAAGATATTTCAGAAGAAATGTAGTTGGGTGGAGACTGAGGGGATCCTTCTCCCTCATCGAAATCAGTATCCTCAATCAAGGACTCTAAAGGGGAGTCTACATGCATCCTTGTGCATGTCCTCTTCTGATATATCTCTTCTGTGGGACAGTCAGGAGAGGATTTGGAAGATGAAGGACCTCGCTGTAAAGGGGTGGGATGAAGGACCTCCTGAATGTGCTGAGTGGACAGGACAACTGAGATCAAGGCTCGGACTGGACAAAGACTGCAGAGGATGTAGGAGGGGGGTGCAGAGTTGCATCTATAGGCCTAGAGAATGCAGTCTCCCACCTGGAAAGCCAACAAACCTGGGAATCTCTCTCCCTGCCCTCCTCAGAGCCGAAACAGTCCTAGGAGAAAATGGAGATTATCCCGGACTTGTGGCCTCTAGAAAACACCAGTGTCGAACTGTCAAAAGCCGAAGTCCCGAGGGGAAAAGATGGACCCAACCATGTTGGAGCTGAAACCACCTCCACGGAGTCAAGGCCAGTACCTCAGGTCTGCCCCCCCCCCCATGCAGACAAGCCTTGAAGTAGAGTCAGTCTGGGACACTGACGGCATAGAGGAAAGTACTATCCTCTTTCCACATATCCGGAACCTGGGGTTCTGAAGCGGGTGGTTGGATCAGAAGAGCAGCTGTTAGAAAGGGTGACGGGGCTCTCACAGATCCAAGATTGGTCACAGATTGTTAGAGTCCCATCTCAATCTGAGCCTTGAGCAAACTCCACATCACCCATTTCAAAATGGGAAAGCCTGAAGGACCTGGAAAGAAACTGAAGAACGGGAAGACCTAGCTGGAGAAGGTTAGTTCTCATGCCTCAGTGTATGGCTCCTAGATCTCGTATCCAAAACCTTCATGTCCAAGCAGAACTTAGTCACTGATGGGGAACTGTGAATCAAGACCACTTCTCCAGATCTGAAGTCTTATGTTTTAAAGCGGGTCAAATCCTTGAAGGAGACACGTCTGCTGAAAAACGCACCGGGTAAGAGTCATGAAGACTGTTCTGACAACTTTGGTCTTTTGTCAAGAGTTAAAGCAGAGACCCCCTGGGAAAGCTAGAGGGGGAACACTTCTTGGGTTCTTTGGATACACTGGGATAGCAGGTTTCTGAGCTCCAGATGAAGGCAGAAGCCTTCTCAAAATTAGGCTATTGTGGAAATAAGCGAAGGCGCAGGGGTTAAATCCCATGCAAACATCGCAGTCCTGTTCTAAGTGTGAGGCACCCAAGCAACAGACACACCTCATACAGGCATCCAAATTCAGAATGTTGTGCCCACAAGAGGTGAATCATTTAAAATTTTAGTTATGTACTTACCATAACGACAGATGTATGTGATCCATCTCGCCTACATTCACTACTGACTGGCTCGGAGCCGAGAGTCTGCTCTGACTCGGCCACTATAACTAGCATGAAGTGTCTCATTGGCTGGGCTAACCCTGTATCCCAGGATGCATCACACCCAAACCCCCAGATCTTGTTTGCCCCAATATTATCTTCCCACATACACCACAAGGATATATATGCAAGAGGAGAGAAAAATAATATCCTCAGAGGAATCAGAATACAAGTTTCCTCCAAGTCCAACAGGAAGGGGGGAAGGAGGGCGGGTACATAAGAATGTAGGAGAGATGGATCACATACATCTGTCATTATGGTAAGTACATAACTAAAAGATATAATGTGATCCTATCTCGCTTACATTCGTTACTGATGGGACAGCGTCCCTAGCACCTAAATCCCAGGAGGCTCACTGGAAAACACTCCTGAGCACTGTGGAACCAAAGGAAGCCCGACCTCTAGAGGCCACGTCCAATTTGTAATGAGAAATAAAGGTATGTGGAGAAGTCCAAGTAGCCGCTGCACATATCTCATCCATGGATAGTCTAGCATGAAAGGCCACTGAAGCTGAAATAGCCCTGGTAGAATGTGCCTTAACTGGAAAGGGAAGATCCCTACCCGCTAATGCATAAATAAATGAGATGCAGTCTCTAATCCACTTAGCTATGGTGCCCTTAGTTACAGATCTGCCAATTCTATTGTCCGAAAAGGACACAAACTGATCTGATTTCCTCTCTTGCTGTGTCCTATTTAAATAAAATCTCAGTTGTCTATGCACACCCAATTGGTGAAATGTGTATTCCGCTTTGTTGGAAAACCGTGAAAAAAAGACCGGAAGCTCAATAGACTGCTGGAGACAAAGGGCAGAAGAGACCTTAGGGAGAAAAGAAGGATTAAGTCTCAGAGATACTCTGTCCTTATGAAAAATCAAATAAGGAGGTTTAACAGAAAGGGCTTGAAGCTCCGATACCCTTCTGGCTGAAGTTATGGCTACCAAAAAGGCAGTCTTCCATGACAAAAATTTCAATTCGCAAGAGGCTGCCGGCTCAAAGGGAGAAGACGTTAAAGCTCTGAGCACCACATCTAAATCCCATGGGAAAACTGGTTGTGAAACCGGAGGGCAAAGCAACCAGGCTCCTTTCAGAAAGGCTTTACACAGCTTATGACCCATGAGGGAAGGCTCATATGCAACATAATTGGAGATTGCTGCCAACTGAACCTTTATAATGGAGGCAGCCGAACCCTGTCTAAAAAGTGTTGCTAAGAAATCTAACACCGCCAACACAGGGGCTTGTAAGGGGATCAAGATCACGTTGCTGAGCCCAAAATGAAAATCTCTTCCATTTACTAGAGTATATTTTTCCTAGTAGAAGACTTGTGGGAGAAAGACAGAATATGTACTACTTCCGGGGTAAAGATATGCTGTCTGACTAAGGTCAGAAGTGGAGAAGCCAGGCAGCGAGCTTGAGAGTTCGTAGGGATGGATGGATGGAGCTGTCCTGACTAATGAGTCAATAGGTCTGGAGCTGGGTCCAGAATCCAAGGACCATCCACCACATACTTCCGAAGGAAGGGGAACCAAACTTGACAGGGCCAATGTGGGGCGATCAAAATCATCTTGCTTCCCAAGCAGAATCACTCTTGGTAGAAGAGGGACTGGCGGGAAAAAGTAGAGCAGACCGGAGGGCCAATTGTGGACTACAGCATGCCTGGGTGACTCCCCCTGTGGGGGGATCAGAGTGAAAAAAATGCTGCACTTCGCATTCACGGGGCTGGCAAAGAGGTTGCAGCAGGGAAGGCCCCACCTGGAGAAGATCTGAGCAGCCACTCGATCGTTCAGGGACCACTCGTGAGGCATCAGAATAGCTCTGCTCAGCCTGTCTGCTAGCACACTGGACTTCCCCGGAATATGCGTTGCCACTAGAAAGCACTGGGAAGCGATTGCCCAATTCCACACTCTCATGGCCTCCCTGCAAAAAGGGTAGGACTTGGTTCCTCCCTGCTTGTTCAGATACCAGACAACCGACATTGTCGGAAAGAATCGCAACAGTTCCCCCCTAGGAAGAGAGCTGTGAAGTGCCTGCAAAGCTAGAAGCACCGCTCTCATCTCCAGAACATTGATATGCAAGTAAACCTCGTGGTCTTGCCATGTACCTTGGACCATCTCGCCCAGATAATGCCCTCCTCACCCTATTTGGGAGGCGTCCATGGTTACTGTGGCAATAGGGGACGGGGGGGCTCAAGGGTCTCCCTTGATTCAGGTTGGGTGACAGAAGCCACCAACGCAGATCCTGCCGGCATCTCTCAGTGATGAGAATCGGATGGGACAAGGGACGTTCCTGATATGACCACTGGGCCGAAAGGAGCCACTGAAGTATTCGCATGTGTAATCTGGCTAGCGGAACTAGAAGAATGGTAGCCGCCATTGATCCCAACAACTGAAGAACCATCCTGGCTTGGGCTTTTTCCCGGGGTAGTAAAGCCAGAACTTGGGCCTGTAACACTTATTCTCTCTGCCGGTAGGAAAGCTCGCATTTCTACAGAGTCTAGCTCTGCGCCGATACAGGCAACACGCTGTGATGGCAGCAATACAGATTTTGCCCAGTTGAATGAAATCCCTAGAAGATAGCCCAATTTGACAGTAGCTCTCGTGGCTTGAACAAGTAGATGCCTGTTGGGGGCGGTGAGGAGCCAGTCGTCTAGATAAGGAAATACCTGGAATCCTAGACATCTCAGGTGAGCTGTCACCACTGCCAGACACTTGGTGAACACCCTGGGGGCTGTGGTGAGACCAAAGGGCAGGGTCCGGAATTGAAAATGACTGGCTCCCAGCCGGAAGCGTAAATGATTCCTGGAAGCCTTGTTTATCTTGATGTGATAATAGGCATCCTTGAGAGCGATGGAGCACATCCATACTCCTTTTTCCAGCAATGGGAAAATGGATTGCAATGTGACCATTCGGAACTTGGACTTCTTTACAAAGCAGTTTAAATGGCTGAGATCCAGAATGGGTCTCAAATCTCCTGTTCTTTTTGGCACCAAAAATAAACTTGAGTAAGTTCCTAATCCGATCTGGTCTGCGGGGACTGGTTGGATGACTCCTTTTTCTAGCAGCTTTGAGACCTCTACTGCTGCCTGATCCCATTGACTGGGTGGAACGTCTGGGATTTTCTTTGATGGTGGGGGGGGGGCAATAAAGGGAATAGTGTAACCTCCGGTGATGATACGAAGCACCCATCGATCCCGAGTGATGGACTCCCAAGCCTGAAAGATGCTCCGAAAAATGACCCCCAACTGGCTCCGGAGACTTACAGTCGGGTAATCCCTCAGGGACGTTGGTAGGAGGAACCACGAAAGGACTCGCAGTCTCCTGTATTGCGGGGGCCTCCACCACCTCTGGGGCGACGCCTTCCATTAAAATTCCCCCCTCCTCTGCCCCTGGAGGGGGGGGGGGGTCACTTTGATGAGCAGGAGAAGACTTTTGAGACTTTCTGAACCACATTTTCCCTCCCCTCTGAACCTTGGGATATGGTCTAGTGGGAAGCGAAAAACAGGCCCCAACGGCAGACAAAGTCTTACCATCCTGCTCACACCTACTGAGGGTGTCTTTCACTTTGGGTCCAAAAAGGGAGGACCCGTCAAATGGGGTGTCCGTGAAAGAAGACTTGAAAGCCTCAGCAAAATGACACAAGCGCATCCTAGCTTGGCTCCTGAGGGCTACGCCAGAACCCGCTGCTCTACCCGCCCCCTCAGCTGCATAAGACATAAGCCTCATGGACGAGTTGACGATGGAAGAAAGGGTAGACAGCTGGGAATTAACAGACTGGGCCAACGCCTCAGGCAAGTTACCCGACAGGGTATCTCCCAACTCCTTTATGAGATCCCTTTGGAGCCGCGTAAAATGACAAGCAATTCAGCGACCGCAAGGTAAAGGTCACTGAAGACAGGGTATGCTTCCCATACCTATCCATACTCCTAGACTCCTTATTGGGAGGATGGATGGAAGTAGAAGCCTCTGCCACGTCCTGAGTGGCAGACGCCACCACCATAGCATCCACAGGTACCCCCCCCTTGGTCAAAAATTCTTTTCCAGGAGGCACAGATAACTTATTGGGGCGGCTAGGAACTGGCTCCACAGAGTCAGGGTGTTCCCACACCCTTCGAAAAATAAGATCCAATAATTCATCGAAGGGCAAAGACACCCAGGAGGCGGAAGGCTGGGTTCCGAAGGCCTTGAGGAAGACAGACTCCTCAGAAGGGTTTTTGGATGGCCAGTCGCCCCGCTGTTTCAAGATCACCAGGATATCGGAGAATGAGACATCAGATGATGACTTCGGGGACCCTTCTGTATCATCGAGGTCGGTGTCCGAGGTGAGAGACTCATCTGGGGAGTCTACGTGCTTCCTCTTACACAACTTCTTCCTAGGAGGCTCCTTAGGCACGG